>NW_026542598.1:56794330-57089617 GCF_028750875.1 Macrosteles quadrilineatus | reverse complement strand
GGTTCGAATGGTATATTAGGCTTTAATTAAAATACAAATAATTTAGGTAACGGTAATTTTATTTTTGCTCTGAAATAGGCTATGTTTATTATGATATTGCAATATGTCAATGTCCAAAGAAAGATACCAAATGATTTCACTGAGTTTAATGTAATAAAATAAGATTTGAGAATTAAATTTAGAACTAGTGGCTTGTAGGGGCACTGGCCCCTATAATATTCTAGTAATTATTTTGTACAAATTATTAGTCTCATGGGTTACCCTAACTTGAATAATTGTTTAACATTTTTATATATTATAGCCTAATATGTATGATAGTTATTACATAGCTGCATTAAGCATTTTGATGTCTGCTCTGTTTAAAATAAAAATTCCAAAGGACTGTTTATGCGGTGTGTTTATAATTTAAACTTTCTAATCGTAATACAACTAAAGAACATTTTCAATATTAATCTTTATGACTATTAATTAAATACATATAAATTTCGTTGAATATAGACAAATTCACTTCGAAAAAACACATAGAGATAATGTCATCCTCCAAATTGTAAAATGCAAACACTCTCTGTTTTACAGTATCCATATTAAAGTAGATTCCTTGGTCTTTATTTGGTAGTATTTTAACATCATCTGGCCGCTTTACCCGGCTAAAAGCAACATAAAGCTGGCCACTGGGTAAACATTGGTTTTTTTTCCAAATAAATGCCAACTTTTGTGAAGGTTTGGCCTTGCGCTTTATATAGAATAGCGAGAGCTAATCACAATGGGAATTGAATCCTTGTAAACTTAAACGGCATATATTAGCATCTGTAGATATTAGTTTTATTTTGGCATCAAAAATATGTTCCCTTTGCCTACTCCAGTAATTCCTTCTAACTTTTTTCAGACATACTTAACACAACCAATCGTACTCCATTAACTAACTGATTCAGATCCTTAAAATTGTAAAAAAGTCTATTTCAGCTTTATAATACAGTAGTATACATATTACAGTACATATTACAAATTACCATATGCTTTAAATAATGTTAAACCACATGTTTTAAAGTAAACAAAGCAGACATGACCTTGGATTCCCATGCTATTTAAATGAGAATTAATTTATTCCGTAATAACCTTTTGGTGCATAATTAAGGAAAATGGCTAATTTTCCCCAAAATTTCATGCCCAGACCTTTAAAATGAGACCTCTCCCAGCTTTCTACGGCCTCCCGTTCACTCACAATTTCATTGTAAAATTTTGGGCTTACAGAATTAGATATATAGATAGCGGTTTTACAAATCCACGCGACACGCTCTTTCCAATGAGACGTCAATGGTCAAAATCAGAAATGGTGGAGGTGTTCAAAAGACAAATTTCGTGTTGGCGTATTAATTACATAGATTAACAAGGAGAAACATTTTAAATAACTGATAACACATTATTAGGAACATTAACAAACATTATATGAGAAAACACATAAAATAATAGAGAAATTAATATTAATGATGAATGAATGACATGTAACATTACATGAGTACCAAGTTGTTCAGAATTCATGTGATGAGTCAAATGACAAAACTGCCATTGAGATTTAGTTATTTCAGTTACGAAGTTAACACTGTACAAGACAGTCTGTGTAAAATAAAATTTATTTAGCTTTAATCAGTGACATATAGTACGGTGCAATTAGAGCTAAACCTCAACATCCAAAGTAAAAGCTAACTTTTCAACGGTGGTTTAACGTTGAAAAATTTGTAGGTGTTTTTTTTTTTGCCTAAGGCCCTAAACAGTTGCAGGTCTACAGTGTCTATGATGTTTTCACCAAGCGGAATGTACTAACATTAAAGTGGATTTTCTCACCTCTCCAATAAATGGAATTATTAACACTCGATATCATGCATACATTTCTCCATGAAAAAAAATCATAAAAGCTAATACTTTTTACGTAATCCGCCAAAAACGTGAACTGTGATTGTAAAGCAATGTACTGATCTGATCTGAAATTGCATGATTGTGCCATTTTTATTTGCGTAGCCATGCTATGGAAGTGATTAATCTTTTCAGGCACTACTGATATTTTCTTTTGAGCACCCATTATTGAGCGGAGCGGAGCGTAGCAAACTTGCTAACACTAACTCAATAACGGCTGAACATATTTCAGCCAAACTTACCAAAGTTGTTTTGACAAATGTTTGGAAGGTTTAGACGAAACCAATTTCAATTTTTGATAAGGCCTATATAGTTTTAAAGTAATAATTCGAAGTTTTAAATTTTAACACTGGCCTTATAGGTTGTCATGATGGTTACAAAATAACAACGTAAATGTAAACAAAACAAAGAATCATAGCATATACTGTATTTAAAATCAAGCCAATATACAACCTAAACACAGTGCAACGGGTGATGACCATTGATCAAATAATACAGAGAAAGTATTACACGTTATTTGAAAAGTACCACTGATAGAATAGGTACAGTATTTTACAGATTTTATTTATGTAATCTAAATTAGGTTATAACAAATAATATTAAATGTAATTTGTAAGATAAAGATAAATTGTATGTTATGTCATTTGGAATGAAAACAACTACATGAATAATAATCAGTATTAAATAACTAGATTATCTTTGATATTATCAAATCAATATTTTTATCTCAATATAGGCTATTATGAAGATGCGGTCTTATTATTTACTTTAAACAGTACAAGTACACTTCTTATCCTATTGTGAAATTTTATGCGTAAACATTTGAGTGTGCCAAAGTTTACTAAATGTAGCCTATTCACATGTGTTTGATAACAAATATATAATATTGATCTTATGAAAAATGAGAGATAAACAAACTATTTAATACGCTTTTTAACTCTAATAAAGCATATGGTTAAATTAATCTTATACAGTATATTAAATTACTGGACCGAATTACACGCGGTTGGTACCAAATGAAAGATATTATCCTGTAGATGTTCAGAATCCCTTTATAAATTAAAATAAACTAAAAATAAGCACGAAATAGTATATTTCATCACTAGGGCCTAAAGTGAGTCTTTTTGACCCGAGGCCAAGTTTTTGGAAAATGAGCGAGGGCTAAAAAGTCACTAAGTGGTGGCGGGCAGTGTGGTGAACTACTTACAACTATTTACAACAGCTGATTTTTGACCAAGGGGCGAGCTCTCGTGTTATGTAAGTTTGCTATAATCAACAAAACACGTGGTCTACCACTGAATTTAAACAACGCATTCTATACTTCCCAACCTATTGTAAAGTTTGAAATACTTTATATGACAATATCGTGTTGGCAACACACTTGATAGTCATGTTGTATTGATCAGCACGTGTTGGCAACTACTTGGGGTAGGCCTTTATAATTGCCCGAATAAGTAAGCCTAAAGTAGTTTTCGCGTTATCTTTTTACAAGAAAATACCTAATCCGCATAAGAGTGTTACATTAAGGAAAATTTTAGAATGCATTCTCAAAAACTGCATAATATCTGTTTGAAATTAAGACGATCAATTAACTCCCGAAACGCACGAACAACTACTTCTAGTTCTAACAAGTTTTGAGATTATTGAACGTAGGCCAATAATCTTGAAAACGATTTTTGGCTTGCTTGAAAACGATTCTTTTCATGTGTTAAATGTACAAAATTTAAGGTATAGAGAAAACTATTCGTAAAATTCTCTCAAAGCCGACAAGTCTTTAAAAAGTTACATCTGCTAAATATGGATCCATGCAGGATTATTTAATTTCTGCCTGAATTGCCAAATCTGGCCAAGGTTGAGAAAATGAAGATTGGTCTAGTTTAACTAGAACTGTTGGTTCACCAGATGACATTACCTAGCAAAGATAGAAAAAATACTTAAAAATACTGATACAAAGCATGTATGAAATGTCCACATCTTTACTTATGAAACGTTATAGATGTTGATAGTTCTGAGACTGATGAGTTAAATTGATGCAATAGTTGTATTATACCTATAAACATTGTTTTATTTTTTTGTGTTTTTAAAAACCATGAAACGTGATCGCTCCGCTCAATTGGATTTCACTGATGTGAAAGAAAACCAATTTATTAAGGACAACTTCCTAAGATTAATTTATGTAGCAAAAATGTCTAAAATATACTAACACATAGCATGGCGGAAGTACGGTAAAACATAGTTTAAAAACAACAATGCCAACTTGACTCACCTGATAGCTGCAAGGACGACTTGCGACTGTGAAGCACAATCTTCGCTCTCCCTCCCTCCCTCTACATCTCTCCACTCTCCTTTCTCCTGTTATTCCTTTTCTTCCATGCAGATCCTGCAGGACGTATCTATCAGGACTTGTTATTCCTTTTCTTCCATCCTGCAGGACGTATCCATCAGGACTTGTTATTCCTTTTCTTCCATCCTGCAGGACGTATCCATCAGGACTTGTTATTCCTTTTTTTCCATCCTGCAGGACGTATCCATCAGGACTTTTCGTGTTTTCCTCTCAGGCTTTTCCTTTTGTTTGTTTGGGTTTACTTTGTTTTTTTTTCGCTATGTCTGTTCTTTTTGTCATATGATTTATTTGTGTTTGAATATGTTTTGTTGTCAGATGGTTTTTGTAAACATTGGTTTAGTCACAGACAAAGAGAATTAGTTTTTAAATAGAGTTTGTTGAAACAAGATTCATTCAGCTTGATTCAGCTCGGTCTGCCTAGACAATTGCAATCTATATAAATAAAATTAGAGTTTTGTCTGTACATTGCTCAGAATCATACATTTTTAGGTTATTTTTACGTTTTATACATTAAAGAAGCCGAAACAAGTCTCATCTAAATTTCTGTCTGTCTGTCTGTCTGTCTGTCTGACACACTCAAGATGGCATTTTACGCAATCTTCTCCAGGAAAACGAGAGTACCTATCAAGACCCAAGTCATTTTAATGTATTCACTGGATTGGCGAGAGTGTCTTTAGCCATTAAAATATGGTCTCACTACTTTGTAATTAAAATTACGGCCGTTCAAAAATGCAGTTTTGTGCGATTTTAGTCAAGTTTTCTTCCAATTTGTATCACATAATCATCTATGAAACAACGAACAGCTGTTCGGATCAAGATTATTTTTTCTAGCTGTCACTGAAATGTTTACAAATGTTGTTTACAAACACCACAACCATTTCCGATCACGTTTTGAAGGCAAATCCCATTCAAGTGAGATTACGTTTTTATTACATAAAGGATTTAATTAATCGCAAGTGGAATAATATAGTGTAACCGTAAATTAAATAACTAGGCATCATCCACATCCAGGTCAGGAACCAGAAATATGTGTATAAAATTGTTTTGGAGTTTTGATAACCAGAAAGAAGACATTGAATCAAGATTGAATCAGTGTTGTATACGGCTGGGAAACTTAAATTTACTAATGACCGTCGCCAATAGCTTAGAAACAATGTTCCACTCATTGACGGCTCTTCAATGGCGGTTGTGTAAAGTGTAAAGCACAAAATTACAACTGCAGTGGGTGATTGTAACAGAGGTTTACGGATGATGCTGAACTCGATTTTCCAATGTGTCACTTTCTGTTCCTACCATTGACTATATAAAGTCAATAGTTCCTACTCACCGTGTGATGCAATCGCTGGACCATACAGCCAATAGGCCCATAGCCCTTCTCTTGGGTACGTGTGGTACGTATGCTTACCCAATTATTTATAACAACCCTTTCGACAACGATCCTTGATACCGGTACTTTTCCATAGAATACACGGCCTACCTAGGTACTTAAGAAATAAAATTATAAACGTCCAAAAACCCAACGTTGTGTGATTTTTGTCACATTTCCTTATAATGTTAATATATATACCAGCAACCATTGTTTAGAGAATACGTAATCTATTACCGGTAAATAACAGAAAGTTATGTTGTATAAGGTTTTTTTTTCAAACTGACACCGATAAGTTTACATTAAGAGTTGTGTACAAATAAAGCAATTAATGGGAAATAACTTTGATTACCGATAACTTTTTACGAGAAAATCCAAAACCAAGAGATCAATAACCTTGATTAACGCATATAATTGGTCGGCTGTACTACAGTTCTTAACTGTAAACGTTGGTTTTTGGTACGGTACTGGTTCTTTTCCTTTTAACCTTTAGTAGCAGCAAGAATCATTTTTACGTACCAACACATCACAGTAATTTACAAATTAGTTATCGTTGGTGTTGCACCTTATTTATTACAGGCGTAGGCCTATTCAATTTAATTGATGTCTTAACTGTATAATTTTTGCTTTTTCTGTCTGGATTCCAAAATGTTATGCTAAGAAAACTATAACGCATTTTAGTAAAACATTTATTCAGCAAATCATCATGAATTGTTCAAACACTTTGAACGTTGTTTATGTATCAATAGTTCCTGGCCTATTTTGGTAATTTTTATTACAAATTACCAATCTAAATCGTCTATAGTAGGCCTACTGTACTTCATTTCATATAGCAAACCGATTCAGATAGCATTTCGACAGAATTTCGAGTCATCTCCGGTCCAAGCAAATATAAATTGTTATGATCAAATTTTATGGCATTAACAAAGATTTAAAGTACTAATTTTATATGTACCTTTTTATGCTTAAAGCGTAGCAGATTCCCTAATTAAGTTCGGTATTTTTGTGTGTATGTATGATGGTAACGCATTAATGTCCTTGTTTCTCAATGTTTCACGGAAAGGACAAGAGCGCCTTTATAATGAAAATGTCAACCCGAATAAAGTGTTAAATTAAGAGGTTGAGGTAGTACCTTAAATAGGCCTACTTTTAACCATTATGTTATAGTCCTTTAAATTCTGAACAAAATTGTACAAATCCCATTTCCGTATATTTACTCTCACCGCTTACACATGATAAAGGTTGTTGACAAACTTATGGGAGAAAGTATGTGTCAGAATGCTGATACCGTTTATTTAGTTTAATCATTGGATATAACATATGGACCAAAACAAGATCCGGGTGACATTTAATTGCGAAGCATTAGCTTTGGCTTGAAACTGTCAGATACTGTATTTGCGAAGGAATAGTTTTGTCAGCATATCTGAAAGTATGCAAACCA
The DNA here is from genome assembly GCF_028750875.1 of Macrosteles quadrilineatus. Lineage (NCBI taxonomy): Eukaryota > Metazoa > Arthropoda > Insecta > Hemiptera > Cicadellidae > Macrosteles > Macrosteles quadrilineatus. The sequence goes on along the minus strand of NW_026542598.1, from coordinate 57,082,555 downwards.
ACTGCTGTGCTTTATATAAGAATGTTTTAACTGACTATGATAAGATCCCCGTGCGTAGAACGGGCACACAGCTAGTACTAAAATAAAACTACAACAACTAGCTGTTACCAGAGAGCACAGAATAGTTTCTATTCTGTACTCTCTGGCTGTTACCCACGGGCTTCATCCCTTCACCCCGTTTGACTTCATAGGTTTTAATAAAACCATTGACTATACACAGAATAAAACTATTGATTGGTTAAGTTAAGCTGAAATAAACAAAACAGAACACAGTAATACAAACAAATAATCACACCTGATTTTAATCTATATATTAATTTGAAACTGTTTTTCTTTGTGACAGCTAATTTGAGAGAACGGCTGGGTGTAGAAACTCGGTAGGGGTCTCTAAAGAAAGGTCTTGGTCTGTAGATGAGCCATCAAAAGAGAAACGTGGCAAATTCCCTTGGGGCTCTGCCCCAGTGGCCTTTAAATTCCCATCCCATGTTATTCTTATGGAGGAAAAACGGGGTTTTGTCACAGCTAATTACAGAGAACGGCTGGGCGTAGAAACTTGGTAGGGGTCTCTAAAGAAAGGTCTTAGTCTGTAGATGAGCCATCAAAAGAGAAACAAGGTAAATTCCCTTGGGGCTCTGCCCCAGAGGCATTTAAAGTTCCCCTTCAGATTTGTTTACATTACGACCATATGCATACATTTACACTGCTTTTGAATGAAACAGCTGTTAATATTTAAATTGTGATTTGATTTAGATTTAACTAAATTTGTCAAAATGAAGTATTTGCAATGGTTTTTTTCTAATTTTAAAATCGATTTTCTTCTGAATCGTGCCATGTTTTGCAATATAATGTTCTATTACCAAATCAGTGGAAAATCCTAATATCACAGTAACTCTTAAAATTATTTCTTATAGAGTTAACTTATATCTATTGTATGGGTTGGTTTCTGCCTTTTTTACCACTTCTTGGAGATTGCACGTAGACGATATTCTTTGACGTATTGCACCAGTAGTAGACGATACTTGGTTGGTGTAACTTTTAAAATTACAATTGAAAAAGTGAGAAATACTGGACAATTTGATATACTACTAGGTGTACAATGCAGTTTTCTGCTTGCAATATTGAGCGGAGCCAGCATATTAATTTAATGTCAATGATATATTTGGTTCGCATTTTAAATAGAATGCCTATTTGCAGTAGGTATCCAAAGTCAATCATATGTCAGGATTAAGTGAATGAATTGTCTACTTGCAGGAACCATATTCTATGTTTCATCTGGTTCTCATAAGTTAAATGTCTACTTTCAGTAACCAATGCTAATGATACATTTGGTTCGCATAAATGGAATGCCAATTTAAAGATTCTAAAGTCAATTGTACGTCCGGTTCACGTAGACGGATTGTTTACTTGTAGTATCCAAACTCAATGGTACATGTAAATCAATAGTCTACTTGCAGTATCCTAAATCATGGTCCATTTATTTCGTTCACTTAAATAAAATGCCGAATTGCAGTATCCGAAGTCAATGGTAGGCTTAGGCCTACTTCTGATTCACTTATATGGGATGTCTATGTGCAGTATTTAAAGTCAATTATGCGTCGGGTTCATGTCAACGAATTGTGTAATTGCAGTATCGAAACTATGAGTGTTATATTTGGTTCACCTTAATGGAATTCCTATTTGTACACTGCAAATAGGAATTGCAGTACATATTCAAAGTCTACATTAATGGCACGTCTTGCTCACATAAAATACTGTAAAAGTTATTTACAGTATCCAAACGCAATATGGTGCATTAGCCTAATTCTGGCAACCCTTATGGTTATTAATTTTGTAGTAAATTATGCTCAATGCTATTAATCAAAAGTAGGAGTGTAGTATAAGAGAAGTTATAAAGTCAATGATAAGAGCTTCGCTACGCTCTGCTCAATAATTTCTATATCCTGCAAATGAATCATGGTAAACCTATGCGATACCTAAATTATTAAAAGACAATAACGTGCATTATTTGAGATCCCAGGTTCGAATCTCCTCGGCGGCCTTAAAGTTTTGCTTCTAATTTTGTTAAAATATGATTTTCTCTTAACTTCACTAATCAGTTTTTTTATCTGAGACATTTATAATTTAATTTTGTGATAAGAATGCATTTTTTATATAAATACATTAACTTTTTGTTTGTAATAATTTCCTAACAGCGAATAATTGAGATAGGCTAATCGATAATATAATTAGGTCTAGTTTTATTTCAGCAGTTAAAAGTAAGAAATATATTGTCAACCACTTTCAAAATTTCCCTTTGGTGCAATACAATTGATCAATACGACTATAATGTAGACTACAAAGAATAAGTGAAAACTTTAGGAATTGGTTTACCGGTACGTTACATAACTAATGGCATCAAAATAAGCAGTTTGCTTAACTTGAAACCTTATTATTCCTAGTAGCTGGAACCTATATATTTTTTCCAACCTAACTTTAGACTACTACATGGCAATGTTTAAAACTATTTTGTAAGTTAGTATCGCAGAGTAAAGCGAGGTGGTAGACAATAGGCCTACCAGTAGGCATATTTGGTTTAAAACGACGTTGTTACATCTTCTCATGAATTTGACAGAGGAGCATATAGTCCTAATTTAATTAATGATTAATTCTTTTTGAAGTGCACACAGCAATATTAGTGTTAATCCTTTGGGATTTTATTGTCTAAGTTACACCATTTAGTTGTAAACCTTATCTGTAAACCAAGTGGTTGTGATTTCATTTCGTAAAATTATTTTGTATTTTTAGCTACAGGTACATTTTTTTACAAATTTACTTGCAAATCAAGGGCAGTGTGATTTTTGTCGGTATAATTATGTTATAGTGTTTTTTAATGTCCTCGTTTTAACTTCTCCTTCTCCACGCTACATAGGCCTAGGCCTAATTAGTTGACTATTCATTGTTAAAAAGAACAGAACGATTATACAATTAAATATAAACGTCATGATTTTAATCACTCAATATATGACTGATTGTTAATCACTTCGTATTACATGCAATTAACTAATATGCTCTTTAGTATTCATCAGATTTTTTCTTTTGTACTGTATTTATAATGTGGTAGATTTGTTGACTAACATATGTCGAGGCTCTTGTTTACTTTTTATTGTTTACTCGCAAATAATGTCATGGCAACCAATTAACCCATAAGGCCCATGTTAAATTTCTAAAAGTTTGCATTCATGTAGGGAATATTCCTATGGTCCGATTTGTACCATTTCAGATTTATACCTTCCCATGGTTGGGTACTATGACTGTGTTAAATTTCGTGAAGATCGCTTCTGCCGTTCAGGAGGAGTATTTGTAATAAAAAAGCAGGAGTGTAGTATAAGAGCTTCGCTCGCTTCGCTCGCTCCGCTCAAAAAATAAAACTTAATTAACACTGTGCTACATTTCTTGAGCAATAATTGAAAGAGCCGATTTGCAAACAATGGAAACAGGAAAGTCATAGAACACAACCAAGTGCAGTAGAAGAAATAGAAATAATGTTTTTTTTTTCATTTGTAATCGTTATTATAGACAACCTAATGCGGCTACGAGTGGGAAAAATTTGTAGAAAACCCTAAAAAACAAGGTCAGCTTTTGAAAAAAGATAAGATATTTACAAAAAATTGTGATTATGTCTAACTGCTGTGTACATCTTGAGTATTTCGTTGTTCGTTTTAAAATAACGCCTGTAATGCTTCGCAATTGCTCGAATTCGAGCAACAGGTACACTAGTAAGGTAATAAATTGAAATAATAACATACAAATAAAGTACAGCTGAGGTATTTTTAACATAGGATATGTGGAAAGTTCCCTTTAGAAAGGAATTACGACCTTAAAGGGCAATTTATGGAATAATGGATAGTTTTGTGCAAGGTTTCTCGCCATGACGAACATTTTAAGTATATGATTTATGGGGAGTGACTTGCAGTTTTCTCAAAAGTTCTTGGGTACTTTGGGATTTATATAGATGAATAACTACTTGATACATGGACAGATTGATTCTCAAATGTTACCATCTTTCTTCTATTACAAACAGTGTGTATGCAGAATGTACCGTTCCACAACCTTTTGAGAGTTTGTGCCTGGTATTCAGACAAATATATTTTACAATAAAACACAGCCCGAACGTAGCCTATCTATCCATGAATTTAATTTTTGACTAAACTCTTAGTAACTAAAGATCCATCTGAGCAACAACATGAAACATGGTAAGATTATTTTAATATGTTCTGTATAATAAATAAGAATTTGTATGCATTAAATTACACGTTTCTAGTTGTCTCCGTTTTAAAATGGTGGATGTTTGGAAATTTTTTAGTAATGTATGTATGAAAATACCAATGTACAATTATATTATTCATGTGATACGGTCAAATTTGTGGCCATCATTAAAGGCCATTATCCAAATAAAAATAAAGGCATATGGCACATAAAAGTGAAGCTCAGAATTTGTAGATTTGCCGAAAACTATTGTTATGAATGACTTCCCTAAGAGTTCTGCCCAACAGGCCAATTTTCAACCGCTACAAAAGAGGCTTGACTAAATTTAAGAAGTTGGGTAAAATATTTTTTATGAACCAACCTATAAGTACTATATCACTTATTTAAGATGGGACTCTGTAATTGATTTTATTGCTACGGTAGGTTGTTAGATCCTTATATGTATCTAATGACTTCAAATATAAAGTAGGGGTTTAAAAACAAGTAAATCTACACTTTTAAATAAGATTTATATTTTCAAATTATGACATGGAGTTAAAGTATTTTTATACACGCATAAGTGCCACTTGTGTAATGTACTTGGATACCTACAGAATTTTTATCTGAATTTAAATAGATAATTTTACACTAATTGGTGAAATACTTTAAGCTGTTTAGCTTTGTTTCTAAAGTAAATAATAAATGTGTGGTTATTTTATAGAGCAGATCTAAAGAGCACAATTATTCTCTTTTTCGTATCCCCCCGTGGCGAAGCATTGTTTAATTATTTTTCTTGCATTTTTCAAACCAAACCTATGGCCATCGGATTATAAATAACCAATTATTTATTACACTTATGGCAACTATTGCCTACATTAACAATTTTCTGTACAACTAATATAACCCACGAAATTCACCTTAAACGATAAATGTACCCTTTACCTTGAGAAAATGTAGGTGTATATGTTCAATCTGAGATAATCGTCTATAATAATAATTATTATCTTTCTACATTGAAACACACAAGAAATTTATTTTTGACATAGTTTCAAAGTAAAAATCAAATGTCAGCCGAAATGGCACTTGCCCGTGAAAGTGATCTGTCAAAGTCACGACAAATGACCGAAGTGAAAGTAGTTCTCCCAGTGACCGACACAAGACTAATCTGTTCTGGTAAGTGATACTGATGCTGTGGTCTGACTGACTAACAGATGACAAATTATAATTACATGACTATATAAATGGTCGATAGATTATGTGTGTATGATTATTTTGCAACAGAGTTATTAGTGCGACTGGATGATAACTCGTAAGTTAATGTAGTGGTTGAGGATGGACTGAACGGTTATCCGCAGTTGTTGAGGGTGGACTAGATGGTTATCCTTGAGAATAACCATCCTTGAGGATAACCTATCCTTGAGGATGACCATCCTTGAGGATAACCTATCCTTGAGGATCACCTATTTTTGTGATCATTGACTGGACGGGGTTATATTTAGGGTCATCTGGGTGGTTATCTCGGTTACTACGGGAAGACTGAATGGTTAACCGATGGTTACTGAGAGTAGAGAATATCTACAGTAATTTATGAGTTTACTATAAGTTTATAGACCGCTGTTAGTGGTTATTAAGCGTAGGCCAGTTGTTCATGGTTGTTGTTGTTTTTCATCAGATTGGATGGTTATTAATTTCTTAGATGGCAAAAGGAAAACAGAAGTAGTACTCACCGTTTGTCAAAATTCTATATGACAATAATCAATAAAAGGGGCGTCATTTGGGGGGATCCTGGATCCTGGGCTAGAGAAAAAAATATGCTGTACTAGCCAATATACAAATATTTTCTCCTGACAAATCCTAAAAAGCACAGCAGACAAAAATCTGTATATTCTTGTACAGTAATTTGAAACAAAAATTATTATTGATTATTGTCTTTGTTTTATTGTCTTAGATAGCACATTACGAGTTTACATAAATTAGTAGTTTTGTTATTCATTTACTTTTTCTGTTTGGTGCTGTACGATAAACCACTTACTTCTAGTTTATATATACACTAGCTGTAACCCGCGGGCTTTGCCCCGTTTAACTTCTTAATTTTCAAGATGATCTCGTTCGCATGGCTCAATCACGTCCTGGTTGAAGTTCGTTCGCTACGCTCACTCACCTTTAGGTTGGAGCTCGTTCGCTACGCTCACTCATCTTTAGATTGGAGCTCGTTCGCTGTGCTCACTTGCCTTCAGGTTAGCTCGTTCGCTACGCTCACTCGCCTCGAGGTTGAAGTTCGTTCGCTACGCTCACTCACCTTTTGGTTACAAATTAGCTGTTGTCATAAATGTAAAAGAAATAATGGTGCTGCACCCTGTTGGTAATCCTTTGTAACTTTAATGCTATTGAACATCATAGAACAGAACCAACTTGTTTAATTGAAACAGCTGTTAAGATTCATTAATTCCATTTAAATATAAGTACTCATAAGATTAACATGGGAAACTCCAGAGCCACTGGGGCGGAGCCCGAGAGTCCGATCAGAATAAAAACAACTTAGTTTTCCTATTTAATGCCTAAAGAATCAGTGTACCAAATTTCAGCCTCCTAGGTAAATGGGAAGTGGGAGAATTAGTGATGAGTGAGTGAGTGAGTGAGTCAGTGAGGGCTTTGCCTTTTATATATATAGATAAAAATTCAGATTTTTTAGAAGCATTGCTTTGTCATTTACTTTTATGAATTATTCAAGCATTAAAATTAAACATGTGTATACATTTTACGTAATTTATTTTGAAAATTGTAGACTACCAATTTAATATAGTTAAATAGAACCTTTTGTACTTTTGTGTCAAATTATTTTATTGGTGATAAAATTTGATTTGCTTTTAAGTTCTTAAATACTTGTATTTGATTTAAAAACCTAAATAAACTGTTATAAACTATAGGCTATGAACAACCGTATTCATTGCTAAATGTTGTACAAGAGAAATTGGTCATGAATCTAATAACAAACATAATATCAATACATCATTGGACTATTGATCACGTTTCTTAGATGACTAACTTAACAACATTAAATTATTGTGTTTCTGTCTGTTTAAATTTAAATAAATTTTACTCATAATTTTTTTTATTTGAAGTGCTTTTGACAATTAAAATAAGCTTAAACCCCTCTTTTTTGTTTCAAAACTGCAAAATTTCCGGTGGGGGACCCCCGGACCCCCCTTGTTTGCTGGGGGGTATTCCATACCCCCCCCCCGGTGTTTGCCCCCCCCCCCAAGGATTTGGTGAAATGACGCCACTGATCAATAGTTAGGGCAATTTATCAGCTATGAAGTATAGTTTTGATTCTTTTGGCCAAGGACATCACGGAATCGTTTGGACCACGTTGGCCTATTTTCCGTTGTGCCAGATTCCATTGTTCTGTGGTTGTGTTGGATCGCATGTGATAATTGTGTAACTCCGTTGTCGCACGTGAGCTCCAATCATCACGCAATAAACACTACCTTTGACTATTCGTTAATTAAACTACACACAGATCGTTGCGTTTATTCGTAAGATTTCTGTATACATCACAGTTCCTTGTACTTGGCACTAGGCTGTATATAGATCACGTCTTGCTTATTTGGTGTAAACTTAAAAAATAATTGCTGTGGCTTTGAAAGTGGGGTGATGACATTAGGGGAAAGCTATATATATAATAGGTTACGTACCTTGGTCCGTCTTCAGTCTTATTTTAGTCAATGGATGACTAGTTTCGGGTACAAAGACCCATTGTCAAATCCTTTTCAAAACATCATGTAGAAGCTAGTCAAAAATCCGACGGAAGTCTTCATCAATATATAAATACAAGTTGACACATAAAGTTCATTATTTAAAAAACACAAGTTACGGAACATATAAGACGATTGATAGGCCGGCCATAATCATCGAACTAAGCTTCGACAGGTTAGTTCTGTCGTGCGAGGAACTAACCTGAAATTACCAAACAGGTTAGTTCAGGTTAGTTCTGTCGTGTCCGCCGTGTAACCTGTGTCGGTTTGTCCCATGTTAAATGTGGCCGGCCTATCAATCGTCTTATATGTTCCGTAACTTGTGTTTTTTAAATAATGAACTTTATGTGTCAACTTGTATTTATATATTGATGAAGACTTCCGTCGGATTTTTGACTAGCTTCTACATGATGTTTTGAAAAGGATTTGACAATGGGTCTTTGTACCCGAAACTAGTCATCCATTGACTAAAATAAGACTGAAGACGGACCAAGGTACGTAACCTATTATATATTCGAATATCAGTCTTGGTGGCAAAAATGTTTAAAAAAGCTATATAGGGATGAAGCTATGCAGTAGGTACAGGTACTACGTTGGAACGTCAGAGCGGGGCCATAGAATTCATAGAATACACTTAATAGCATTATTGCCCTGTTTTTAGAGTGTTACGTTCCCAATTGGCATTATCAAACTATCGTAATTTAGCTAGTTACATATAATTTACAGGTATCGAAAAGAATTAAACCAGCACACGAGTCTCTTTTCCAGCTGCGCCTCGGTTATGGTCGGATAATGAAAATGTTATCAAAGCGACCACTGTGGCGGGTGGTGTTATTTCAGCTTTCAGCCATGGTAAACGGCAATGTAAAACAGGTGCAGCGCTATATTATCTCAATTTTCAGAGGTTTATATATGTAATAATCCATGCCTGCCGTCTTTCTTATTTAAATGAAATAACATGTTTTATTAATTATTTTATGATTTTGTAAATATTGTCCAACTTTGTTAAATACACTTCAAGTTCATTAATTGTCTTTTAGTCTTGTCTTTGAAATTTTAACATTGGTGCCGAACCCCGACTTATAAATAATTATGTAAAGAAATATGTCAATATGAAATTCAGGGAGAGAGAAACATCCTCCAAATAGATATTCCCCTGAAATTGTAAATAATAAGAATGATGAACCCATAGAAAAGAGATAGTCAACCTCCAAAACCCCCTTCTAAGTCAAAAACCACATCTTCAACTTCCAGCAAGCGCCGGTTACTTCAATTGCAACTAGAAGAAATAGAAGAAATGAACAAGCTTGAAAAAATGCAGGAAGAAAAATAATTGCAACGCCAAAGAGAATTAGAGGCTAAAGAAGTAGAACGGCAACGTCAAGCTGGAGCAAGAGAACTAGAACGACAGAGGCAAAGAGAGGAGAGGGAAATGGAACGACTACGTCATGCTGAGGCAAGAGAATTAGAACGACAGAAGTGTCTGCTGAGAGTAAAGACCGAACTTGAGTCTGCTTCGGTCTTGGGAAGTAATCAGTCCGCCTCAGTCTTGGGCAGTCGTCATTTGGCACAAATCTTATATATTTAAAAATTGGTTTTCCTTTTCCGAGTTCGTTTGGCTCTTCTACCCGACCAATTTTCATGACTGATGTCTCAAATTGAAGGTATGCATGCACAGATTTGCCATCAAGCATCGTCATATATTTATCTATAATTTAACTCGGTGTGTACTAAACGAAATTTGCTCCCCATGTGTATTTCTTATGGGAGTTATAAATTTAGTTTTTCTTTGCCAAGTTCGTTTGGCTCTTCTACCCGACCAATTTTCATGATTGAGGTCTCAAATTGAAGGCATGCGCACCAAGTTTTCACATAAAGCATCGGCAAATACAGGGTGATTGGTACTCAGTTTGACAAAAAATTTTTGGTGTAAGGACAAAGTAAATGAAGTGTGATGATGCATATAAAATGTTCCAAGTCTGAAAATTTGCTTCCCAAAAAATTATTTTATGTTTTTCAAAAATAACCATGCTTTTAAACTTGATACAGAGATTTCTCAATTACCTGTATATGGATTTGAGTAGATAATGTCATTTTCGTGTTCTACATCAAATTTTGAACAAGAATAATAGAAAATGACGGAGGATCAGTTGTAAAACTCCATTGTAAATAGATTCAAAAATAAAAATTAAGATGTTTGATAAAAATTTAAAAAAAACAATGGTCTATTGCATTTTTAACACCCTGTATACAAGAAAGTGTCGGAATATATTAAAAACTGCCCCATTTTATAAGCTTTCCAACCATATGCCACACTATTGAGGTTTAGGAAAGCTTCCTAAACCAATGAATGTGAATGGCATCTTCACGCGTTCCGGTAGTGTTATTATTTAAAAGGTAAATTATTGACCAAACCATCAACCTAATACAGTAACGCACTAGCTGATAAGCTATAAGTAGTATTTATAAAAGTGTTTTCTACCCCTTCATTATTATTATACACTTTCATCTAAATCTTTCCTATTTGTCTGCTCGTTGATACGCTAAGTTTCATGGAGAAAAACGTCAAGATTGCTCCTTGTTGTCTGTCGCCTGTCCTGTCGGCCTGGCTTGTCGGGATTCGGGAAGTGAAGTTCAGATCTCAACTACTCAACTCAATCTCAATTTTCGTTGGAAATCGAAACGAAAGAAAAGAAGTCTACTTCTTTACTATATTATAAGCAAGTTTTTGTATTAATTACTTAAGTGTTTCTTACTTTAAGTTGTGAGATTAAATTCCAGGTAAGTTTATAAAATGTTCAAACCATTAATAAAAAAACTTATTACTAGGCTAGCCTTGTTTCGTAATAAACGGTGGTACCAAAAATTAAGTTTGGTATTCGATTTTTAATTTGTTGTTTGCTTATCTGAATGTGACAACACCATTATTGCATACTGTAAGTTAGTTGCAGCATAGTGCAAAATACAATATATGATAATATTGGACGTTTATTTGATTTAATAATTATAATATAAAAAATACCTTAAAGATTAAAGCAAATTAAATATTATTGGTTGCCGTCACAACAAGAAACTGACATCAAATTAAGGAGGTTAAACCATAATAACTTATAGGCTAGGCTAACTAATGTGTTGGGTTGTGAAAACAGTTAAAATGTCAGGGTAGTCCCACTTAAAATTAGTCTTTAATGCTTTCTTTAGCCTTGTGTTTTCCTTTTTTAAAGAGGTATAGAATGCAATATTACTGAAACTATGTTTGCTGTTTTAAAATTAAATAGGTTTAACTTAGGCCTATGCCTATTGAAAAAGCCTTTAAGTTAAGTTAGGCCTTGGCAATCATGCAGTTTGGGCCAAACTGCCTGAGAAGCCTACTTTATCAAAATAAATAAATTTAGTTCAGTCTTTCGCTAGCCTATCTTATGCAGGTGTTAACCCTAGCAGTGGCCAACCGTCGTCTGGTGACGGTTTGACGTTGATGCTTAGAATGGTCAGCCGTCGTCTGGTGACGGTATGGGCCGAAATGATTTTAACGGTAAAAAAAACACTTATAATCAACTCAGATGAGAATAATATATATACCATTCGAACCCGCAGGGGGCCCACGCTTGCGTGGGTACATGGCCTAGCGACCACGCGGACCCTAGCTAGCCCCCAGAGGGGAGGTAACTGTCCGGTGTTGGAATCGGCATTTCAAGTAGGCCACAGACATGGACGACTGGGCATTGGGTCCCAGTGACATTCCTTCATCCAGGATGGGGGGGGTGTTTAGCTCTAGGAGAGATGGAAGTGCATCATAATCTCTAACCTACCTGTGTCTGTGGTTCTTTGGGTTTCGGCCTGCTTGTTGTGTGCGACCAGCATTCTGTGTGGCAAATCCTCGACTTTGGAAGTAGCCTTTCCTGGAGGTGAAAACGGGCAAGTACCCGTAGCTCATGGGGACACTCAAGGGAAACGTAACTTTCCGCAGTGTGAGGGCAACGGTTTGTAGGCACTTATGCAAACCAATCCCTGTCTCTGATCACGGACGGTATGGTTGTCTTGAGTGTGGGGGGTTCTTCCCGGAACCTCAATTGAGTTAAGGGTGTCGCCACCTTTGGTGGATAGGTTCATCCGGGTGGGTTCCACTTCTATACCTGCCTCCTTTTGGGAAACCCTGATGGCCTGGCAGTGATGTTGGGTCTGACGGGCAAACGAAGTAGATCGGGTGCTGGGTCCGAGCCCGCCAGGGGTATACGGGGATCTATCGCTCTGGTTATCTCTGGTTTCCCAGCAACTGGGTAAGGCCTCGATCGGGTAGTGGTGTAAATGGGAGGTTTGGGGTTCGGTCCCCTTCCTTCTGGCTATGATGGCGGGTTCTGCCTGTCAGGGATTAGATAGGTCCCGAGTGTTGCTTGCACTAAATGCGTCGGGGCGCTTCATTATGGTCCTCTAGGGCCTTCTACCTAGTGGAACCCAGGTGGAGTGACGCTTAAACAAGTAGCCGGTATCCCTGGTTAGGATTGAGGGGCAACCCTCTTTCCGAAGGGTCTGCTTCGGCAGCCGGTGAGCCTGATGACCTTAAGTCATCCTCCCATGATGTGCTAAAGGTTGATGCGTAAGCTTCGGCCTACATCATGGGGCCCGGGTATGTCCTGAAGGATAGGTACCGGGTATGCAGTCAGGGGGCTTCGGCTCTCATGACAAGAAATCGAAATCGAATCGAAATCGAATATACCATTCGAAAAATCACATACTGAACTTTCGTTTTATTACATAAACAAACCCTGTAGCAGGTAGGTATATAACAATGTCATGACGATTAGAAATCAAATGAATTTTTGGCGTGGCATGACTTTAGCAGCCGACCCTTGGGAACTGGCAAAACACGTCTTGTTTGGCATTACCCTGCTCGGGTAATTTTCAACTTGGGATGTTGCGGGTAGTACCACTGGATACTACCCAGTAATGTACCATTGATTTTATCTTCATTGTGGTAGTGATATTTTAGAACTAAATATTGATTGGACAACCGGTACGATTTTATGAAAACAGCTGTTTTCGAAATTTATAACAAATGGCCAACCGTCGTCAGGTGACTGTATGGAAAATACAAATCAGGTACATACAGTGTAAGTTATTATTACTAGTCATGTAATATGTCATTTTGAAGAGGAAGAAATGTACTAGAGCTTGTGGTTGTGGCAGCTCTGCGCTCAGGGTTATTTTCGGTTTCTCTCACTAAGACGACGAAAGTGTGTCACTACTGTCAAGATCTCATACATAAAGTGCCTTGTATTCGCCATTGCGTGTTGTTGCCGGTGAGTTTTCGCTATTGTTTTATCCGCGATTGATTACTAAATTCGTTATTATTTCGTATTTTTTGAGAAATGTGTATGTGTAGCCTATTTAACAGTAATCTTCATGTATTTTATTATGCATGAATATTTACTGAATAGTGTCAAATTGTGTTTATAAAAGGTTGTATTTTTCTTTTGGTTGTATTTTGAGGTTTTCCGTTTATTTATATTAGGCTATTATGCCCCTAGCACGTAAAAACAAAAATTTTTACCCAACATGTTATACATTTTTATGTAGGTAGGTAGGCCTAATTGAATACACTACAAGATGTTTATGTTGGTTTGAAGTAAAAACATTTGGTAGGTACAAAAGTTTTATACTAAATACTATGATTTATTTCTCACAAAATCGCTAAAATACAAAAACATTATTTTATTTCTAAATAAAAAATATTTTTACCATAAAATTTATGACTCTTTTTGATTCCTTACTTCATTAGCTGTACGGTTTTCAATTTTTTCGGTTCTCCGTTTGTTATTATATTTTGCCCAATATTTTCCTAACATGTTATATTTCTCTATGTAGGGAATTAGATTGTCTACAAAATGTAGGCCTATATAGGTAATGAATTTCCCATAAAAAAAATCAGTAGAAAAAAAATACCGATGCCGCTTTTGAAATTTAAAAAAAATCAAATTTTTTTTATTTTTTCACTTTACCGAAGAAATGCACTATCTAAATCATTATTATATTACTATTTCTAGATTCTCCTGTTCTTTCCGAACAAAATGAATATGAGGTTGGCTAGGTTTACTTGTACGGTTGAATTTTTACGAATTTAAAAAAAATGGTCTGCAAAATCGCCCAAATGGGTTGGCCATTCCCCACTTCTAACATTGGCCACTGCTAGGGTTAACTTAGTAGGTAAAGTTCAAATGAAGTTGACAATTCAAATTATGCCTACATTTATGGACAAACGATAAGGCTCGGCTGCACTTTAATTTACCTATGTCCTACACTCATTCGATGTATCAAGTTTGGTTAGTTAGGTTAACCTAACCAAATTTACCGAATGATATAATCGATATTCGAATGAGTGTGGGACGTAAACTAAAGTGCAGCCTTAGGCTCTGTTAGCCTACTAATCTCTATCAGCAGCATGGTTGTTTGTAATTTGGTTGAACAGAGGTACTGACAAGTTTGTTGACGTAGGTAGCGCAGCTTTGTTTCAATATTAGCTGTCTTGCTCTTTGCAAAGGAAATTTCCATTAGGCATCAGCTCATTCATAACTTAGGCCCTATTGTCTTCTACCCGCCTGCTCAAAACTATTTAAGTTTCAAAGGTCCTTCCAATGTTATCTCCACCAATCAGACTTAAAAACCAACATTATTTTGTGTACAAAAACATGTTTTTTGGCCAGTGCTGCCGAACATCTTTCTTGAGAAGCATTTGAGAACCTAGTCTGGCCATCTGAGCGGCAAGGATAATTTTTATTAGCTGCGCGGATAAACTGTTTTGAACTGTGCGATACAAAAGATCATGTCAAGTAACTTAGGTCCACAGTTCTTGTATCATTCCAAGTGAGACATCAAAAAAATATTTTTCCAATCACAGAGGGTTTAATATTCTTTGATATATGTTACTGTTATTTGATTAAGTTAATCACCTTATTGCTTGATAGCCTAACTTAAATCCTATAGCAATATGCATGTGTGTTATTTAAAGTAGGCCTACCAATTCACAATATGAAAGCTATTATGACTTGTTGCAGATCAAAAATGTCCGACCAACAACAGTTCTTCCTTAAGTGGAATGATTTCCAGTCAAACATGGTCACATCGTTTAAACACCTGAGAGATGAGAAGAGTTTCACAGATGTTACTTTGGCTTGTGAGGGCCAAACGTGTAAAGCCCATAAGATGGTGTTATCTGCATGCAGCCCCTACTTCAAATCTCTGTTAGAGGTAGGTGTACACCTGAGGTAACCTGGGGTATGTTGGGTAACCTATATAGGTACGTGATTGCTGAATGTACCGGTGCATTAGGACGTTTGAGGTGCCGGTACCGGTATTGCATAAATAACTGGTTGTATACTTGTTGAAATCTAAATTGTTTGAATTTTAAAAACATCACACAAGGTGTGTTTATAGTAAAGATAAAGTTTCATGTCCTGAAACCTGAGATTTCAATCATGTTAGCAAAGAGTGGGTTGGGCTTACCAGTAAGTTATTGTTTGATTAATTGCAGTTTAAATTATGCCTCAGGTCCGACATGTCTATGGTTGACTTGTAGTTGAGCCACTTTTAATGGGTGGAAGTTTTTGGGAAATTTTTTTTTTCTACACTACACATTTATTGTAGTTAGTTTATATGTACTCTTAGACCAGAAAGTCGTTTATAGAAAGGGTTCGGTAAAATCAGTTGGAGTACCCTATAGTAAATTTACCACACTATTTTAAAAAGGGACAATATGAGTTTGTAGGATCTACACCTCATTTAAGCAATTCCATAAATGTTATGACATAGGGGGGTAGCCTATTTAGACAGGCACACTTTCCGTTTACAAAACATATTGGAAAGGTTTAAAAATGTAACCTTTTATCAAAGTTAAATATTTTGTACTGTTAAAATAGACCATATTATCCTCCATTGTTGAAATTGCATGCAAGTAAGTTAACGGGTTGTGATTTACTTACTCTGTATATTTGTTACTTTGGTAGGCTAGTGTGGCTAAAAGCATTCTACCCGACTCATCCATGAATGTGTTTTAACAGTTAACGCAAAAAATCTCTTGCGAGGCTGGATGACCTATGATGCTCCTACCGTTCACACATACTTCCTGGCCTTGTGGCATAATATACAACTGCAATCATTGTCATGTTTTACAAATTAGCAGTTGCAATTTAAATGTAGAGTGCATAACAGCATGACTGCCTTAAAGTTATTTGCTTATTTTTATTGGATTTATAATTTTTACACAGTCAGGTAAGAAGATTGTGAGTGATAACAGGTTGCCCACCGACCTGGAAAACCGGGAATTGTGCGTGATTCTGTATTTAGGTACTACTAAGAATTTTCATTTTACCGAGATCACGCATGACGATGATGACATTTTTGTGATCACGGGAGACAATTATGATGTCCTCATGGCCGTTGAATATGTTAGTGATTTTGCCGTGATCGCCCCTGACAACGATGACATTTCCGTGATCGCGGGAGACAATGATGATGTCCACACGGCCACGGAATATGTTAGTGATACTGTACCTACCTGATGACGTTTCCGTGACCGCTGGAATGGTCTCCACAGGTCTAGAATGGTTGATGTCCACACGGCCTTTGGATATGTTAATGATTTGCCGGAATCGCACATGACGACTAAATGGTGTTTCCATGACCGTGGGAGACTATGACGATGTCCACACAGCAGCGGGATATGTTAGTAATTTTGCTGCGAATGCGCAAAACGACGATTGTGTGTTTCCATGACCGCAGGAGACGATGAAGTTCCCGCATGACGGTGATGGTGTTTCTAATAATTTACTGAATCAACTAACTAAATGTTATTGTTGTTTGTTAAAGGAAAATCCATCAAAACACCCTATCATCATACTGAAAGATGTCCCCTTCAGTCACTTGCAAGCTATTCTGGAGTTCATGTACGCCGGGGAGGTAAATGTGTCGCAAGAACAGCTTCCTGCGTTCCTCAAGACAGCAGACAGACTCAAGGTCAAGGGGCTGGCCGAGGCACCACAAGCCATCAAGCGGGAAGGCTAGACCAACAGACTGTTGACTTTCGATTGAGTTGATTTTGTCGTACGTTCTGTGACTGAATTTTACCACCTTTTTATTGCAATGGGAGCTATCACGAAACAACACAACCTTTATTTATTGTTGTTAATATTGCTGTACAGTTAATTAGTAAGGCGGGAAGGTTCTGTTGTTTCCCCGGTAGCCAGACATCGAGTGTGGTGCACTCATTTTCATTGACTTATTGGATTACTTTGGTAGATTGCATTTAAGTTTTTCATTATCAGTGATTGCATAGTTAACATTTTTTTTGTAGTTCATTAAATTGTAATTGTATCAATCTCATAATTTCTTGTTTTTATATTTGTTTATTTACTTTGTGTAAAAATTTTGTGAACATCCATACTTTTACTTCAAGTCTAAACAAGAACTATTTTTCATTTATCCTTATCCTTAAAATAAAAATTTATTTCATCCTTTTAACATCACTTGAGATATTTACTTTGTATATAGGAATATAAAGTTTGAGGGCACGCTCAAACACATTAAATTTTATTGCAGATATTTTGTATTTTTAGTCATACCAAAGAAAATCACAATTCTACTCATTTCAAGTTTATGTTATGTGGCATTTTTGAACCTTTTTTTGTAAGGCAACAATCCAAACCTTGGTAACCAGATTTTTGTTTTACCACTGTTTTCAATAAACTTTGCACTGTTAGCTAAATAAAATTGGTTGTTTTTATTAATATTTTTTACATAGGCTAATCTTAAGATTGTTTATATTAATTGAAAATCTCGAATTATTTCTTTTAGGTTTGATTAATGAATAAAAGTAAAGTAAACTTAGTACTAAAAAGACATTATAGTCTCAGTTGCAGTTTTTTGTTATTCTTTAGTGTTGAAATTATGCTAAACATTCCTAAATTTTAATGAGATGGTTGTAGCAATACTCATATATATATATAATCATGACACCAGTTTTATTGACAAGCATTCAGCATAAGGCCTAAATCAAGGCAATGTTGTCAAAACAGACCTTAATTAAATCTCAACTGCTCTTTCAATTGATCTGAACATCAGAATTCTTCATTTTAGGACAAGTTATTTTCAACCAGTACGATAGTGGTGAATGTTTTGTAAATGGTGATCATTTAAAGCTTAAGTTTTCAGAACAGCTCTTCTAATTTTATCTTTTTTATTTTTGGTGGATAACTCGTCTAGTTTTTCATGGTAATGAGAAAATATATGTTAGAGTGACAATTTAATAATAAAATACTGTATAGAAAATAATAAGCGCTTTCTTCACAATGTCCTGGTCCCACTTTTTTTTCAAGGAACTGTAGAAGCTCCACACAATGTCTTTCGGACCTTGAGGTACAATTCCATTTTAAGACCCCCAAATCTTTTTACTCTAGACATAAGCATTTTTTATGGAAACCATCACATGTAGGCCTAGTGTAGTAACAGCTATGGGATAGGTCCCGCAGCATGCAACTGGATCTTGTTTTAATTGGTTGAACTATTTATTTGAAAAGGGCATTTTCAAGGTAAAGGTACACATTATGTGACCTTAGGGACTAACTCCTCTGACCTCGATTAAACTTCTGCTGTCCTAAGTTTTCAAATGCAGTGTTTCCATCCGTTTGATTCCTAACTAAGTTCTTGAGGTGTTTAGCATCCATGACAAATCAATTAGAAAAACGATTCACCCATGGTCTCAGATTTTGAGGGAACTTCGCTTGCTTGATAATTTCTTATAGATAAAGAACTATACCGAGTTTTATTTATTTGTCTATCTCTAATGGTTTTAATTTTATAGTCCTTTAACATAATGTCACACACCACAAAACACTCCTAGACCCTGGTCTGGTTGTGATTCACTAATAATTTTGTAATTTGAACCTTTAAAAAGGCAATTACTTACTATCAAACCATTTGTTTAAACGATCTTCAGTACGTGTTGTCCAATTATTAAATTTATGGATGTTTACTCCTTCATAGAAAAAAAATCAATTTTTTCACAAAGACAATTTTATAATTATAAGAATAACCGGTCACTAATTAATACCCTTGGTTAAAGAAAGATTTTACCCAGATCAATCCCTACATTTCATAAATGTGTACTAACGTACTGCATAAGTAAAAAAATAACTATAGTTCGGCCGCTTAGAAAGCGACCTGCGCGCTAATGCTAACCAATGCTAGAGGAGGTCGCTTTCTAAGCGGCCGAACTATAATAGGCTTCTTTGCTGCAACACATAGATTTAGGATTTAACATTTAGAATATGGGAAAAGTAGAGTATTAAATGTCTAGTCGCAGCAGACCTGTGTACTCGGAAAATGTTATGGGTTTAATGTTGACAAACAAATGAAATATGCAACATCATTTATTTCTCATAATATCAACATGGGAATTTCATTAAGCAGGATTGCTGCTTCAGGAACACTGGTATCTAGAATATAAATTGGTAATGATATTTAACAAACCTGTGACACTTAACTTGTAATTTTTATTACAGTAATCCGACATATTGGGCTTCTTTCACTGATTATAGTACAGAAAGTCGCTAATTGCTGCTTTTACTTACTTTTTCTGCACGATTTTTTTTTTTTTTTTTGTCGCACACCAGTATTCTAACCAGACAACACAAAAGAGCGTGCGTTTATTATGCACGCAATCCATGTACGTTTAGAAATAGGTTGGCAACACTTAAAGACATTACGATTACGATCAGCTGGTGCAGTTTTTCCCATTTCGTTCAATGTTTGGATTTAAGCTAACCTAAAAACGTGTTGAAAGACAGTGTTTGAAAGACAAATTATTTATAAGATTTGTAGTAACTGTAGGAAAAATATAATGTGTAAGATGAGTTATGAGTGCAAACTGCCTTTAAATAGGTTGGCAACACTTAAAGACATTACGATCAGCTGGCGCAGTTTTTCCCATTTCATTCAATGTTTGGATTTAACCTAACCTAAAAACGTGCTGTACAGTGTTTGAAAGACAAATCTAATATATAAAATTCTCGTGTCACAGTGTTTGTCTGCAAACTCCTCCGGAACGACTTCACCGATCGTTATGAAATTTGGTGTGTAAATTCTGTAGGTATGCGAATCGGACGTAAACTATTTCCCGTTTCGAAATTCTTAAAAGGGCTCCGCCCCAGTGGCTCTGGAGTTTCCCATGTTAACCTTATGAGAAATGGAATTAATGAATCTTAACAGCTGTTTCAATTAAACAAGTTGGTTCTGTTCTATGATGTTCAATAGCATTAAAGTTACAAGGATTACCAACAGGGTGCAGCACTATTATTTCTTTTACATTTATGACAACAGCTAATTTGCAACCAAAAGGTGAGTGAGCGTAGCGAACGAACTTCAACCTGGAGGCGAGTTAGCGTAGCGAACGCGCTAACCTGAAGGCAAGTGAGCGCAGCGAACGAGCTCCAACCTAAAGGTGAGTGAGCGTAGCGAACGAGCTCCAACCCAAAGGTGAGTGAGCGTAGCGAACAAACTTCAACCTGGAGGCGAGTTAGCGTAGCGAACGAGCTAACCTGAAGGCAAGTGAGCGCAGCGAACGAGCTCCAACCTAAAGGTGAGTGAGCGTAGCGAACGAGCTCCAACCCAAAGGTGAGTGAGCGTAGCGAACGAACTTCAACCAGGACGTGATTGAGCGATGCGAACGAGATCATCTTGAAAATTAAACGTAACGGTACTTTCTTTCCATCGGTCTGTCTTAGGGGAAACCTATAACTTAGGCGATACGAAGTTCGCCGGGTCAGCTAGTTATTTATAAGATTTTCAGTAACTTTAGGAAAAATATAATGTGTAAGATGAGTTACAAAATAGTACAGTCCTATAGTTGCAAACTGCCTTTTCTGCACTTAGACTCGTATTAGATACTGAAGTAGACATCCCATCTATATGGACTATCTGTTGCAAATTGTTTAGTAAAAAAGAATATGGTTCTGTGAGCCTTTAAAATTCTATTTTATACCTTACTTTTTGTAGCTGGCCAAGTTGATGGGTAATAACAGTTTCTCACAATAAGTCATTCCATTAGTTTCACTTCATAAAAAAGTGTATTTGTCAGAAATTATTGATTTAGATCAGCACTATATGTCGGTGGCTCACATCAACTTTGACAATTTTGATGAAATATCTGGTGACAAATTTAACATGTGAATGGAATGCCTAGTTGTATCAATAGTCAAAGGTTATACTTGCATAGCTGTAAGCGGAAGTTTTGTTATAAGCCTGCTACACACATTAAATTCAGTATGTCAGTTCTAAGAACAATCAATTCACATACAAAGTCATCACTTAGGGTCAATTTGGCTTGTCAGTCAAGTTGTTCAGATAGAACTGAGAAGCTATCATGCTATAAGCAGGATTGAATGTGTTTCGGGGGCTTTACTTATGTGGCCCTTTATAGTTGAAAGAGTCTATGAAGATTCTTCGGATTCTCCTTGCCTTTTCTAGCATCAATGCCAATTAATTTTTTATTCTAAGAGTGTTTTGGGGTTTGTTTAAAGACAGAGCCAAATTCAAATGTTGGAAAATTTATTCCGTACAGAGTTACAATAAGGGTACATTGCTAAAAATCATTTCATTGGTAAAAAATAACAGTTACACAATACAATAAATGTTACTAGCATAACCAGTTACCCGTAACTATACAAACACATCTAACATGTAAAAAACTAGTTCTCTGGTAGATATGGTGGCTTTAAGAGCAACTGTACAACTTTTGTTTTTTCCCAATCATCTAGAACTGTTGTTCCTATACAAATCAGTTTTTAGATTGATTTTCTTGTGCTTCATCAGTAGTAAAAGTTGTACAGAGTCTTGACTGAACTACCTAATGACAGCACAATATTGTAACATCACATTTGGGGTTTTAGTTTAGATTTCAACTATGAATGATAAAAGTATATAAAATAAATACAAAGACATGTATGTAAATATACATAATAAATGACAGAAATTAGTGTGAGGAAACATATTATGGCAGTGAATAAACGTTAAGCAAAACTTTTTTCCAAAATGGTACAATGCTTACAAATATAAAATATTAGATTTTACTGATATAATACTAAAGCGATTAATGTGTAATCCATATTGCCTAAGAATAAGAACTGACACAAACACAGAAAATAAAATTGCAATGCTTTGCTAGCTGCAATAACGCACTAGTTTTTTGTTGAAAACATTTTAATGTCTGTAAAGATTTTTTATTGTTTGTAGCTTAAATTTTGCCATCCACTTTTTGTTGTAAACATGTTTACAGAACTTGTTTCCAGTTTTTGTTTAAGCTAGGGTTTGAAAAATAACCAGTCTGTTGTGAACTCCTCTGTAAACAAGTTTTACTTTGCAATAATTTTCACTTTCCTATTTTCAAACAGTAAAAACATATTTGAAATGAATTCACCAAATTCGAGTATCATGGAAATCTGCTTGAATCCATTGCTAATTCTATGATAAAAAGGTTAGCCTATAGAAATCTTTATACAATGAACTGTCCATAAAATAACATTTAGCAACAATGAACAAATAACAACAAGCATGGCAACATGACATTTTAACTTAAAACATCAATGCTTAAACTCAGGAAATGCTGGCAACTTTATAACATTTTAAACAAAGCACAACAAATACTATTTAGGAGATCTGAGGAGATCACTCAAAGAAAAGAATTGTATCAGAACAGAAATTGATTATTCAAATATTTTTATTTAAAAAATGTGTTTAATGTTTTTTATGCATTTGATTTTGTTTATTAAGGTAATCTGTGGAACCTTTGACTAGTCAATGTTTTAACATAGATAATATTATGTTCACATCATTATACAACAAGGAAAAAACTAACAACTTTTCCTCCCACAATATAAAGGAACTACAAGAAATTCCAAATATGGATCATTTAACTCCTTTTTGAAATGTTGATCAAGTTTCTATTCCTGGATTAAAATGTTCCTGTCATTTGATCCCCACCCCTTAAAAATCCTAAATTATGAACAGCTGAAGTGTGTTTAATAATTTTTTTTTTTTTTTTTTATCAAAACCAAAACTACTGTATTTTAGTTTTGGTTTTGCTGAACTTTATATGATGTATTGGTTTTACTTTAGTGTGGGATTAATTTAGTTTTTAGTTATACATTTTAGAGTGGAGGTTTGCATTCGGAAAATAAATTATTAGACAAGTATAATTTGTACAGCAAAAAAATCAAACACAGTTCTCCATTAAATATCCAAGCCTTAACCCATCCCGAGCGGAGTGTTGGCTATATATAATATAGCCTATACAAAAGTCAATCTGAAGGTCCCAAGCATACGACACATTGGTCAAAACGTGTAAACATCATTTAGGTATTTTAAAGTTGTTTCTTGGCTGTTAACAATTATTACCTTATTACCTTAATCAATATTGTTGATGTGATCACTTTTTTTTCATTTTTGTGGTATATTTCTGATTGGTGGGTTGGTATCACTAAACTCCTAACATCTGTTGTTTACAAGACCGGCTGGCTGAGTCATTCACATGTTATTGTTTTGCTCAGACCAGTCTGTTTACGTGTTCTTGAGTGAAGTAAATCCAGCGAGATAAGATTAGTGGAATATATTCAGAGCATGAGAATTTCTTGTGTTGGTTACTGAAAATGAGTTTAGATTGAATGATCCGAATCAATATTGTTTCTTGTATTATAATTGGATAAGTCTGTTTTGTCTTTTGAATGAAAAAGACAAATTGTTCATATTGTGTAATCATGTTTTTTTTTTATTTCATTAATCTTTTAAACAGGTTATTAAAGATAAATCTTTTTCCTAAGCAAAATTGACAAGGGTTAGACGTATATGTACGGGTCAATGCATTCCTTAGTAAGCGTTAGACATATATATATATATAGCCTACTCCGCAAAAATTATGGTCATAAAACTTGTAAAAAATTATTTTGATAAAAATGTGTCTACAAACAACTGTAACCATCAGGTAGAAAAACATCAAAATAAATTTGTTCAACCCCATCCAAATTATTGATCGCGTAGTGAGTAGGGCTTTGCCCTGCTGCAGCCGCTCGGGAAGTGTTTAACAAACCAATATGAAACCAAAATATTAAAATACAATAAAAATACAGTATATAGAGTAAACTTTGAAATAAGACACTTTTGATCTCATAACAAACAAATAAAAGTAAAATCCCTCTAAACTAAACAAATAAACATAATTGCATTGCAACAATCACAATAAAATGTAATCAGCTAAACCTAATAAACAACCTTAATATCCTAAGCTACGCTTCGTATTATGTCTACATGATGAAACCATCGCCATGAAAAACTAATTGCATTGTACACATTTAAAGCAGTATGACATTCATGATTCAATACTGATTGCCAACTAAAATATAATATTATGTCTAGGCTGTGGAAAATCATTGACTTTGGATACTGTAAATAGACTTAACATCTTTTATAAAATCTTTAAACCTTTTTGATGTGTGGTGACACTAGTGTGTTGATATCGACAAAATGTGTCCTTTTAAAAAGGATACATTTTACACCTTTAACTCTTTGAGTGCCGCCGTGTCTCGCTCCGAGACGCACCATTGTCGTAGCTTGAGTGCCGAGCGTCTCATAGGGAGACGGTCTAGGTTGAGCAAGAAATGCCCTTGTATACAACCGACCATTTATTATTGCGAGGGTAAACTTCAAAACAGTTTGGGCTCTACAGGGGGTGACTTGCTCGAAAGTTTTTCAGCTTTTAATATGGATGGGTCCTAAACATTCAACCTAGAAAAACACTTCTGTAATAAATAAGGGTATTTAAACCGTTTTACTTAGGTAATTCAACAGATTCTACACAGCCTAAACATTGAAACTTGACATAAATACTAGCTAAGATGAACAAGTAGGTACCACAGATAATACTACAAATGAAATACCATCAAGTGTCTATAAAAATGTCCACCAGTACAAAATCCAAATATGGCTATTATTGTCAGACACACAAAATTATAAAGTGGTTTTAATTACCTGTATTACATCGAGAACATAATACAGTTTTACAAATTGTTTAAACTGTTGATAAATTAGTCTTCAAATATCAGTTCTCAAGTGAGATCTAAGACAAGATAACAACTTAGTCCTAAACCTCAAATAAAAACCAACAGTAAAATTGTTGTAAACGTTAAAGGAATGTTTAGAAATAAAAGAACAATTATAAAGTTTTATCACTTTGTTCTCTTGAGAACATTGGAGACACAAATTTATAATCTATTACCATTATTAAAAATATATTATGTTTATATCAACTTGTTTCTATATTATGCAGGGTAAACATAATTCTACCTTAGGTTGAAAAATTATGCATTATAAGTCCTGTGGTCTATTTCCTGCAGCCTCAGTGAATATGCATTTGAATTTTATGTTTGATGTTGTCTACTGAACCTCTCTTATGCAGAATTTATTGGTACTGAGTGTTGATTTTGGCTTCTAGCAAAGAGTAGGTAAGCATGGTACAATATAAGTAATAACTAATACAATTTTGATACATTTTCTGAAATATGATCATTCATAGAGGAGAAATTAATCTGCAATTATTAAGTAGCAAACTTGAAGCAGTATTTTCTTACTCAGTTTCATTTAAGTGCAGTTTTATAGCACTGCACTCGAACGATATACGAGGTAAATTTTAGTTTCATACCTATGCTAATGTAAATTAGTAAATTCTTACTTCTAAATATGGTGTTTTGGCACCTATTTCCAGCAACATAAGTTTAAGCTTTAATTCCAATTATGAAAATCGTTCTGCCCTTTAATCAACATTAGGACTTATTAAAAACACATTAATTTGTTTAGAAGAAGAAGAAGAAAAAAAGTGTTTATTGAAATAAAATATCAATACAGTGTTTTTACTTTAATTTGTTTATAGACAACAATATTTTTTGTCCAACCAACCAAATGAATAGTCTGATTCTAATCATTAAAGTTGCAAAAATTTTGTTAAAATTTGTTTCTAGCAAGTAATACACACTACCCAAGGCTGCAGGGGATGACTAGATCTAGACACTGCTCGACGTGACGGAAGCAGGAGCTCGGAAGTCATGATCGAGGGTCGGAAGGTATACGCGGCGTGACTCCTCTATGCCTGCGCGACACAGTGGACATGACTCACACCTCACCGCGCACTCGCTGCATGCCACAACATGCGCGCAAGGGAAGAACGCCGTGTCTATGGAAGCATCCATACAGATCCTGTTTACATTGTAAATTTATTATTTAAAATATGAAAATATTCAGACTTACCACTAGTATTGTGAGTGGTATGAGGAAAATTTAAATTAACAACATATTTATAAATTATTATTACAGTATGCACCAGTGAGAAGAAAACAGGTTATTGTTAAACATTTTAAGAACAATTTTGGATTTATTTTTTATTTAAGAAGAGTTTGGCAGCCTCTTTTCAACCTTACATTTGCTATGGACATGTACGAGGAACGTATACTGCAAAGCAAGGGGTGAGCCGTTACAGTACAAGGGTGAACTGTAATGGTACAAAGTAGCGACATCGACCAGGATCCGATCCGAACCCATGATATCAGGCCCGAATTCCGTGGCACTACTGGTAATGACTCACCTAATTGATTACTACTACTAATTCAGTTGATGCTAAAAAGGAAAGTGTTCAAGACAACTTCACGTTGGCTATTGAATAGTACTTGAGAAACAATCAGTCAAAGTTGTATGTTATTTGTAATCTCTGTGTTGTGTGTTACCTGCATGTTAGAGCGTCCAGTAACCTGGCTAGCCGTTCACTAGTCTGACTCGAGCTGCAGTCGGCCGGCGCATTATTAGCAGCAGACGACGTCTCTGGCTGGTACAAAGCTCGTCTGGCGTTATCATGCACTTCCCTGCATGTGCGTCGGATATCAAACACATACTGCTTACCAAGAGGGCTCGACTCGTTGAACATAGATACTATGGTGCCCTGTAAAACATTTACAAACTGTAAAAATAAATCATTTCTGATGGTATGATGATAATATGGCCTTTGGATTAACAATAATTACAATTATTTGTTGAATACCTGCATATGGTATTCACAAATTTGACTCAGCAAAAATTAATGCTGGTAGTAACTAAGATAGTAAAAAAACATCCCAGTACAGCATGATGATGTGATTGAAATTAGTTTTTGAGTGCTATCTGTGAATTACTGCAACAATTAGGCATTTGTACTATTTGACTATTTCCAATAATTTTAACAAGGCTGAAAACAAATATGTGGTAGTCTCATAGTATCTCATAGACACTACACGCAAGGAAGCATAATATGTACAATATTTTTGTCCCAGTTAGTTAATATTAGTGTGTAAAACTATTTCTTGCCAGCCTATTTTACAGGTGTGACAAACATAACTTTCAGGTAAAGACAAAATAACGTATTTTATTACATTTGAATCAAGATCGTACCTTAAGGTCTCGCACAAACTGGGCAGTGACTGCGCCTCGCACAGTTTCACACGAGTAGAAGGCATGTTTCTCCGTCAACGCTCGGTACACTTCTGTAGCCAGCAGTGTGCTGTCACACTTGACGTCAAGTGTGGTAGACTGGTGGTTGACGTCATCATAGTGCAGCTGGAACGTGCGTCGCTGACTCACTGCGCTGTGAATCGCTGTGTAAGGT
This sequence comes from Macrosteles quadrilineatus, assembly GCF_028750875.1. NCBI lineage: Eukaryota > Metazoa > Arthropoda > Insecta > Hemiptera > Cicadellidae > Macrosteles > Macrosteles quadrilineatus. Next base: position 57,054,856 of record NW_026542598.1, on the reverse strand, counting down.
ATACTGCAACAATTACGCAAAATGTAACTCTTAAACTCTACTACATGTTAGTTTTAAGTGGTTCATCAACTCACCCAATAATATGATTTATGTTAGAACATAAGAGGATTTTCTGTCAATATTCAGATATTCTTTAGTTGTAATTTGATGTCCTTATGACTTACCCTTTGATTGTACTTTGCATAAAAAAGAGAAATTTAAACAAAAACCATCACACATAGGAATACAATTTTTTAATCAATTACCAATAAAAATCAAAAATGAAACAGATGACAACAGATTGAAAAACGCTCTAAAATACATTTGACACAAAAGGCTCTTTAAAAATTTTAAAGATTTTTGGGCTAAGCAATACCAGCATTGACTTGAAATGTTTAAGGCCTATTACTGTTTCAGTGAAGTATATATTTGTTTTCAGTAAAGTATATTTTTGTTTTATACTTGAGAGATGACTGTATTATTTTGATGTTTTGTTCTTGTGTATTGTATTTGTCTTTTATTTGAGTTTATATTTTATGTAATGATGAATTTGACACCATTCTTATACAATATATACTAATGAATAAAGATGTTTTAAATTGAATATTAGGTATATTTATACTAAACTGAAGGATTGGTTTTGCAAATTTTGGAAAAATCCAAGTTTGAGCTTTAGCCTACAACGAGTTACCGACTCACCTCTGACAGCCCTGGGTGTTGGGGCAGTACACGTTGATGCCTTGTGGTCCGATACCCAAAGTTGTACTCTTACAATTGAACAATTCCTCCCCAAACTCGTTCAGAGTTGCGATCTCCTTCAACAACCAGTACTCAGACGAGCTGCTCCTCATTCCCTGAAACACAAGTCTCACTGAGTAAAAATATTAAATCACTTATCGATTCAGATATGAAACAGTACTGTAAGAGTTTACTTGGGTGCTGACTCCTTTCCCATGCTTTGAATTAGGGCTGACAACACCGAACACATTGGTTTGTTAGATTTCTGAGGTAAGGAACCATGGTAAGGGACAGACACTTTCACCAGAGTGAGCTCATTGGTGAGATGTTCCAATGATCAATGGGCTCTGAAGCACACAACCGGGAGCACAATGTGGCCGACATGCCTAGTGACAAGGTAACCTGCACCTTTGCACAATCAATTAATGCTAAATACCACATTTATTTTACTTTGGAATATCCTAATGTGTTTGTTTATACAGTTATCAGCAAACCTAGCACCATGGACTTGCACACTTGTCAATAAAATGTAGATAAATAGTGAATTCTAGAACAGCAACAATACAAATAATAAATACATCCAGTCTCCTCCTCAGTTGTACTTAAATAATTAAACCTCTTGCAAGGACAACTGATGTGATAAATTAATTTTCTAGGAAGCTCAGTTATATCTAGGTCACTGTGATTTAAAAATCTAACTAAGACAAAAGTTTGTGCGATCTTTGAAGCAACAACCTTATACTGGATCGTAATGTAAAATTCCTTTCATTGCAAAACTGTCTGAAAGTGGGAGTCGTGTAGGCACTTCAAGGGGGTGTGGCGGTGTTGATGTTGACACCACAGGGGCAAATTATCAGCTTACTAACAGTTTGTTTTTGTTCACATTTGATGTTTATGATTTTTTTTACAACTAGGTAAATTACTAGCAGAGTACCCGTCCTTCATATGGGGCTTATTGCAGTTATACTCTTAACTTAGCGTTAGCAATGGGGGAAGACACAGTTTGATAAAATTGGCTTCTTTAAATTTACGGTGTACCATAGTATGACACATCTACCATAGCCAAATTGTTCTACCACTTCACCTAGACAGTAGAGAAAAAATTAATTATTAAAAATTCGCAAAATATCATAAATTATTCATGCAATTAAAAACATGAACATGACTGTAAACAATCCTGCTTTGATAGTTCTCATTGTCACAGTTTTTTTTGCTGCTTAGTTCAAATCAGCTGTTTTCATAAATGAAGAAAAACAACAATAGTGCTGCACCCTTTTGGTAAATCTTGTAACTTTTTAACACTTTTGCATATCATAGAACCAACTTTTTCCGTTGAAACAGATGACTAAATTATTTAATTCCCTTTAAATATGAATAAGGTTAACATGTTGAACTACAGAGCCAATGGGGCGAAGCCCGAAAGGATGTTTGAGATAAGAATATGCCTATATGTTAACCGGGAATATGAGCTATCATCATGCCAAATTTCAGCCCAATCCGTCCAGTAGTTAATGTGCGATAGAACTTCAAACAAACACATAAACTTTCGCATTTATAATATTAGTAAGATTTATGGTCCAATGTAATAGCACATTACTCACAGAAGTTTGAACAAAATAACAAATATAAGTGGTAACGTTATGGATCCGCTCAGACCTAAGGTACTCTGTAAAGTAATAAATTTAGATATGGTTATGTTTTTATGCTGAATTGTTATTTAGATGTCCATATTGTGGTTTTAGGAGGAGAAAATATAGTTTTTATCATTTTTTATGCAGAAAAAATAAGTAAGTTGTAGAAAAATACCTACTGAAGAGTTTTATTTTCTTACATGTATAAGAACAGAAATTAAATTAGTAAGCATATTTTCTGTGACATTGGTGTTTTCAGTGGAATATACCTACTTAATACAATAAGGATTTTAAAGCTTATGTTCCAGCGAAGTGACGATTGGTAATTTAAAAGGACGTTAGGCCTCCCTTTATGCCTTCGCCCCTGGTTGTGTTTGTTTTATTTCTGGAGAGTACTTTCAAAGGTCCAGTGTTGCTCATTAACGATATAATTTATTTTTCAATTAATTGTAGTTTAATAGCTGGTCATATTGTAAATAAGGGACAAAACAAAAAGATATAAGAGATAAAATGAAAGTATGTCTTATTTATTTTAGGTTTATACAGGCAACAATGTGGAAACAGAAACAAAAAATTTTGAAAATTGTAACTACTTTTTTGCTTTTGCTTTCTCAATGACATTCTTAGTTGTAAAAACTTAAATTGTTGAAGAGTTAAATATTTACCCACAATAGCAAACAAAAACAAAACAATAAACAGCATTTGCTAAGTGAGTAAGAGTCTAATCAAGGCAACTTTACAGTGTACAGAAATCTTTGAAGGTCATTGATAACAGGTGTGATAGGACCAAGACTGTTTTCACAAGATTGAAGTAAACGATTGCTCATGTTTCTGCTTCTTTCATGAGGGAAACAAGCATTTTTCTCTGTAAAAATCTCTATTATTGCTTAGGACTTTGGGTTTTCTATAAGTATTCTTATAGTAAACACAATAAGTTAACCATGAATCAGGTTTCTAAATAAAATTTGAGGAATTGAGAATGATTGGCATACAAACAATTTAGAATAAAACCTTCAGTATTCAATAGTCAATTATACAACTAAAAAAATGAATAAAATTAGAGTTATTCTGAACAAAAAATCTGTTATTATGTATCATATCCCCTAACCCTAGCATTGGATTATAATCCACACAAAAGAGTCATCATACATTTTGCCACTTTTGAGAGAGATTTAGAGAAGAGGCTTGTTTTAATTTTGGTTTAGTAATCTCAAATACAAATTTTTAAAATATCTGTTCTGAATTCTTTTTAAATTGGAGGCAATAATTGGAAGTAACATTTAAAAACATTGTATTTATCCGTCAATTAATTAATTTGGTATTCAATTAAACAGTGTGGCTCTATGAGAATATACTGTTGTAATTTTAAATGAGTATTGTTTACGAGAACTTTCATAAGTTTGATCACATCTACAATTTTAATCGGATGTTACGACTGTGCCCGGCAGTTACATGTATGGTAATGAATGCAAAACACAATCAACTACGTGAGTCTATTATGCAGTAAAGAATAGACTGTGACTACAATATGCGGATACTCCCTGCAGCTACTGGAACAATCTTTGGAAGAACAATATCAGAGTTTAATGAACATTAAAATTAATAATATGCTTAAAGTAGCTTGCTAATTAACGAAAATATATTTTTTGTAAATTGGAAACAGTTTAATTAATAACGGGCTGATCTACTATTTTATATTTGGAACCATCTGAAATAGCTGGGGGTTAATTTCTTTTTACACATAACAATTAAACAAAAATAGTTTAATCAGATTATACTTTAATAAAACTAACCCGCAAGTCTCTGTGAAATCTGACTACCGACTCAAGGTTTTCCTGTGATGCTCCGTCCATCATCAGTTGGCACCACTGAGTGTAGAGACACAGCGGAGGAGACTCAGGCTCCAGATCACCCGTCTCAGCCTGTGCTATCAGTGCTACCAACCTCACAGCCATCTCTGTGTTGGTCACCTTCAGTCGTCCCTCAAGCAGGTCTAAACGGGCGTGCAGGTAGAATTGGTGTCTGTGAAAAGAGATTAAAATGTTTAGGATCTCTATAATCTGAAAGAATTATTCTTTTGAAGAGATAAAATGTCAAAAAAGCCTTTTATGAGCATAAATGCAAGGTTTTTATTTCCAAACTAAGTCCAAAAGCTCTTTTATACAATCATTGTTATATGTATAATAAAGTGTAGAAAATAACAAAGTCTGTGTTTTTTAGTACCAGTATTGTTGGTTTTGACTCCTGGTTAATAGTAATTCATTTGAAAAAAATAATTATGAACCAGCATGTGTAGGTTTCATTTTAGTTCAGAGTTCTGTCAATATTTTTTTTTTATTTCCTGTACCATTTTCATGAATAGTTCCAGTAGCTTTAAAGTATGTTCTGTTCCATTGAATTTGTTAAAATATTTATTTTTTATACACATTAGTAAAAAGAGAAAACAAAGATATCTATTATTGTAAAAAAAAAATTATTATTCAAATTATTGTATACAGATTTAATATATTTTCCACATTTTTATTTATAATAGTTGCTCTGGCTGCGGAGGAAAGAGAACAGAGAAGACAATGCGGTTATTCACTGCAAACTGTTGGATGATTAGGCGCTTCTTTATGTAAATCAATTTGATCATTGTCCACGTCAAAATGAAAAATACTTTAAAGATGAATTATTTTATAATAAGGCTCCTTCCAAAATAGATTCACAAAATTATACAAAACAGTTGTATTAATTCCTGTGCTTTTTAATTATAGTAAAATGAGCTAATATGTAAACAGTTAGAAGACTTGTTTACAAAATTAAAAAGGTTAGACAACTTAAAGTAAATCCACATCAAGAAAAACACACTGTCACTTTTCATGCAATATAAATAATCTATGATAAAACCAGAAGGTCAACCAAAGAAAAATGTAATTTCTGACAAATATCTAATATTTTAAATATGGTTAAATGCAATCCTTTAATTACGAGTTCATGCCCTTAGGGGTTTAGCAAAAAAATAAAAATTTTCAGGAAGTTCCTCATTATGACTTTTTATTCGAGTATGCAGTTGACAGGTGTGCGGCTTACAGTTTTCTCAAAAGCTGGTGTTCCTTAATAGCTTTATACATAGATTTCAAAATAGTCTCCACTTAATTATTACAACGCAACATCCTAAAAAGTTTACTTTTTAATGCCTAACCAGATTAACCAAATTATGGGAAAAGGTCAAAGTAACAGGTAAACAGGAAAGCCATGTCAATCAAACAGACTCAACAATCAGAAGTAATCCATTCACACATTTGCATTGAACACTGAAACGAAGCTTGACTGGTTTACATGAAATCTACTTTCTGCGACTAGACGGAGAACGACGCGGCCATTACTGTCAGTTTATGGGTCTCTGAGGATCGTAATGTCTCACTAAGCTGAACTTTAATAACACGGTTAAGCTTGTTTGACTTTACAGCTCTTGTGTTAAATTGAAGCTAACTTGTTTATGATTTGGTCGATAAAGTATATTTTAAAAAGACATTTTTATTTATTTTATTATTTATTTATTTTTCTCATGATAAATTCTTTTGTATAACACATTAAAGATTTAAGGAAACACGCTTTGCAAAATTTTGTTACAAGTAGGCTACTTTTTTTGTATCCAAGTAAAAGATAAATATTTTCATCAATCTTCATAAGAAAATAAAAAATAACACAAAACAGAAACTTATAAAATAGCCAAGTTTATGACAGCTTTTGTAAACGTATATTATCGTTTCCTAAATTCTAATTTAGTAAATTAAGAAAGTAAATTTTAACCTTCAAAAAGTATTTTTTAGCCCAGCAGGCCTTATTCTATTGAAGTATTAACCTTTCATAACAAGCTGTAATTTAATTATTCCTGGTGGAAACCCTGTCTTCAAAGTACGAGAGAAGCAGGATTTCAAATGAGTTGTGCCAATGGTTGCGCTTTAAATTTGGATTTGTGACGGGGAGATTTGGTTCTTTTTCGTTAATTCACTATTACTACTTTTTTAATTGCAATTCTGATATATTTAACAGCTAGCCCAGTCTATGAATATATCAATTAAAAAAAAGTAAAACTATTCTAAACTAACCTAACCAATCAAACTTGCTGATTATGAAAACATTCTGGTTAGTGAACAAGCTGAATTGCAATAAAAAAAGTAGTGATTTAACGGAAAAGGACCAGAGATTTTATTCTTTTAAACTATAATGTATGTTAAACCAACCAAGGACATTGTACATAATTCTTTTTTGCAAGTACAGTATATCTAACTGTTGATTTATTTGCATATATCCTAATGTTTTAACACTGTTGATAAGCCATAATTATTAATTAACAACCCCAAAAAAATATAACAAATTTAAAACCGTTAGCCAGTGTTGCCAACGCAGATTGAGCCTGATGGATAGGGTCAAGTTGACAATAATGAGTTGTAATGATGCATGAGCATGATTCATTGATTCTGTTACTCCAAAGTCTGTCCTGCCCTTGTACTGGGTCAATTGTTGATCCATCCTTATATATAATACGTGAAGGCGTTTTCTACGAAAGACTACTCCTCCGTTGATAATGGATGGATTTTTACAAACGATGTGTCAAAATTAAGTATTTTTTGTGTAGACGCCCCCTTTCACCAATTCCTGTAATAAAAGTCCTCGGGCTTTGCCCCACAGGCCATCAAAATCCCAATGTATTTCTTATGATGAAATGATTTTGTTTACTTAAACAGACGAATAATTTGTATTAATTACAGCTGTTCATAGTAAATACATGATACACACAAGAGCGTTCGTTTTCAGAGTGAGTGAGTTTTCAGTTTCGATAACTGGAGTGGAGTGATTGATTACATTATCTTTGAGTTAATTTCTTTAAGTCATCGAAAATTATGACTGTTATTCGATTTGAAATAACGCCTGTAATACTTTTCATATGCTCGAATTCGAGCACCAGGTGCACTAGTATCTTCCTAATGTATGTCACTCTATCATTCAATGTAATATTCATAATAGGTCTTTGATACCCTTTTATTATTTACATTATAAAAATGAATTAGGCCTACTGCCAAATTTGTAAGTGTGTCAGCAGTAATTTGCATGAGAAAATATGTACTGACGTGGAAAGCGCCAGAACAATGACAAAAATTATTGAGAACTTAAAGCAGATGTGAAAATGAAATAACATCAATGATGATATTAATGTGGCCATCATGACAGTTTTAAGGACATACAGAAAATAGGATAGCCACTTTAAATCGAGGTGTTAAAAACTTATAAATTATTTCAATAAATGTAAAGGGTTTAAAAAGTTAATAAATCAAATCAACATAGGGTATTCAATAACTCTGACTTACTCTGGGAGGAAGAATATGGAATATCATGTCTTAAATTAGCCTAATATAATTTAGATTGTTCAGTATCAAAAACAAGCTTGAAAATCCATATGAATTAGAGTAAGAGATGTACAATTCAAATTGGTATTAACTGGTAACATACAAAGCTTGTAATATGGTAGCTGATCTTTTTAAAATTTGTAAACTCTATATATTCTGTAAAAATAAAACATTACATCACACCTCAAACAACCAAACTATAAGTTAAAAAATAAATTAAAGAATTGCATATAAATAAAAACTCTTGAACAAAAAATAATAACTCAACAAAATCACATAATTATTCCACAGCTTAAAAATTCATCCTTCTAATTTGGATGAAAATTTTCCTAGTAAGTTAATCAGGAATGTTAAAAAACCAAAACATACTTTGGGTTTGTAAACACAAAGAGAGTGCATAGGTTGACACCACTTATACGTACTTTCAAGTTAACGCTATGAAGTTATCGGTAATTTAGTTGATGATATCACAGGGTCAACGCACTCGGATAACACTTGAGTACACAACAACCGGCAACTCCAAAACAGGGCAAAAAAATGTTAGACCAAAGCTATGTTTGATACCGAGTCGGACTAAATAATCAAAGGTGAATGTAACTCTGTTTTCTGTAGATTTTTCGAACCACATTATTTTCTTTTGCTTCCTTGCTCTGTGGCAAGGAAAGGATAAAGCAATTAGTATGTTGTGTATTATTACACCTTTGGCATTTTTTTAAGATTTTTAAAGAGGTCCAAACCCTGGTCTTATTACTTATCTAACCACTACTGTTACTATACTACTAGTGTACATAACTATCAAACTTTAGTTATACAGCATCATTAATTGAGAGCAAAATGACGAATAGAATGTGGATTCAGAACGAGCTCGCTTGGAATCGAACCAGCGACCTTCAGATTTAAAGGCAAGCACTTTGACTACTCGATTACCCAGATTGATAAAATTTCTTAGTAATTTTATCAGAGATAATCAACGTAATTTTTAATCTACATAAACAATTTTCCTTGCCTTATTTATTTCATCCTTCGTTGGGTCCATAAAAATGCTTTTGAAAAAGAGGGACCAAATAACCAAGAATATCAAAAAGTTAAACAATTGGTTCCAAAAACATTTTAAAATCATGACATACAAGCTTATCATACGAGACATTATCAACAATCTACAATGCCAGATTAGATCAGTGGTGTGAATGACACATGGGAGAGGTATTCTCACAAGTGTTGTACATCACGTGCACACAGCATGGTACACATAGCAACAACACGTGCAACACTCATGCATTGTGAGCCTGAACCCTAAACTCATCCACACTGTTAACAATGTAGCTGTTCAGTTCAAGGTCTGTTTAACCCAACAGAGCTTGATAAACAGGTGAATTTTATAAACTTGTAAATATTAATTAAACAATGAGTTTGATATTGGTACAAAAAGAGCCAACTATTCTTCTTTTATCTAACGAGATATTTGACTAGGCCTAAGTGCAAGAGCAAAATATATTCTATGGTAAAATCCTTGTTTTAGCGAATTTCCCATATAGGGAATAAGCTATTACCGTAGGTCTCATGGTATGACCTAGACCCGGGACCGATTTACTTTTTTTTTTGAGGACCCCAGAGGCCAAGAACACCATCCGTTCAAATTCATATATATGTATTTATATATGTGTCCGTTAGCGCGATAACTCGAGCAAAATTGATCCGATTTTGATGAAATTTGGTACAAACGTGTAAACTTACATTTATTCGAACGAGTTCGCGAACCAGCATAATCGGACCATGGGATCAGGGGTTTATGGGGGGTTTTATGGGGTAAAAATGGGTTTTTCTCATTTTTGACCTTAAAAACTTTAAATTTCAAAATTTCTCTCTAGACCATTTTGAAGAGCTTAAAAAAACAAATAATTTGGTATATTGAAGTGTTTTTGAATGTTCATTGACTACGTAGAAATTAAAAAAAAAATGTAAATTTAAACTTTATTCTTATGGAGAATAAATAAACTGTTCTAGTTTGCTTGTTTATGGATATATTTTAATCAAATTTGGCAATTTGGTTTATTTCATTCTAAGCTATCAATATTTCAATTGAAAGAAACACACCTCAACATCTTCCCCGTAGCAGCAAACCTAACTACTCACTAAAATTAATGTTATTTTAATAGGAAATAAATCTGAAACTTTATAGGGAATATTTTAGTAGAAATCAAGCCGGGTAAATGGAAATTCGCTTAGTATGCAGGTTTGCTGCGACGGGGGTATTTCATTATGTCCCAGTTTTATTAGATTAACCTATAAACAAAATCAATTTTATTACTGTTTTTACTTTTTTATCTAATGAGACTTTTGCCGTAATGTAACAGCAAATATCTTCATTTCAACTATATTTTACTATATGTTTCTTTTGTTGTCTGAGATTAGACTTGGACTGTAGCTCCGTCCTGTGATCTAACTACAAGGAGGTCAAGAATTGTGGATATTAATAGGCATGCACTGTGGATGCAATACTCTCTGATGTGGATTAATGTCCACACTAGTGAGTACAGCTATCCAAATAATTAGACCAATTCATTAATACCAAGGCAAAAATGTGGTTCGGATTCCACAATAAACCATAGGTCCCTTAAGTAGTTGCCATTAGCTGTATGGGCTATTAATTAACAGCTGTGTCTAAGGAATATCTCGGCCTTAGTCACTAATAAGACTACAAAATCGTACCACTCATCCTACACTCATCTCCATTCATACTTGGCTTCAAATACCTACTTTGTATGGTCGCCATTTCAATGAAAAAGTAAGTAAGTATTCCTTAATAAAACAGTCCTAATAGATTTTCAATATTTTTCAACTAGACCCTAAGGTTTTAGTTTTGATAAATGGTTATCTTTATGCCTATAGATAAAAAGCTTGTCTTAGTATCAAAGCTACACAAGGCACATCATTCCAATCTACACGCATATTTCCCTTACAATCCTTTCTTAAATATATCATACGAGCTGCTATACCCGTGCTTCGCAACGGACAGAAAACGTGGAAAAGAATAATGTTGTTCTTTAATTTAATCTGCTGTCTAAAATCATTGTAAAATTCTTTTCTTATTTCCAACCTAAAGCTCCAACCTCCAACCTAAAGGTGAGTGAGCGTATGGATCAAACTTCAACCAGGACGTGATTGAGCCATGCGAACGAGATAATCTTGAAAATTAAGAAGTTAAACGGGGCAAAGCCCGCGGGTTACAGCTAGTTACTTTTAAATCTGGTAAGTAGTGGATACCACCATTTTGGTTTTGATTAATTTTAAATCTTGTGTAGGCTGATATGAGAAAAACTGACCAAATCTTCGAGTAAAACTTTGACATACATGATTTACCAGATTTACCTTCATCTCCCTTAATTACACATCTTTTAACTTATTATTGACATTTTAAATTTCAATTTTGAAGTTGCAAAAATACTAATTATTAAATTTAAATATCTTTATATTAAACTCTTCTTTATATTAAATCACAAATCCTTTCATCTTCAGTTTTTTCACTCACTATAAATCATTAGCAAAACTAAGTCAGCTGTAATAAACTTTTGAAATAAATATTGCTGTGCCTTATCAATACAGTCTTTTGAAATATTAAAGAAACTATATCTATAGGTACTATAAAAAATTGCCGGAGTTGATACAGCAACGGTTATACATTTTTTTTCTATAATCATTGACATAGTTTTAGAATAAATAATCCATGATAAAAGGTTAGATTAAAATAAACCTACCTCATATTTATGCAAAATATTATATTTAATTTCTTTGTATCAGCTGTCTGAAATTGTGAAATATGCAGTTTAGCAGTTATTCTTGTTTATATTTAAATGTCAAAGCAAATGTAAACAAACATTGTTAGTGTTCTCATCACATCCATGGAGACCAATCAATATTTACTTTTAAAATGTTCACCTCAGAACTTTTAAAGCCAAAGGGGCAAAGCCTACGGTCAGTATCGAAATGTGAATAGTCCTATAATGGTCCTTGGTATGGTAGCTATATTTTTGTAAAGTTTAAGCCCAGTTGGTTCAGTAGTTTTTGCACCTATTAGTAATACACATACAGACAGACACCATTAGATTTTTATATAATAGTATAGATTGTTAAATTGGTTTTATGTTAATGAGTAATTTGTAACATAGATTTTTCGCCTATAATACATCATATTTTCAAACAAAGTAATTTTTGGATGGACAATTATATCCTAACTGTAGTTTTAATTAAAAATAAATTATAGTTTTTTATAAATACCCCCGGCCCTGCCGCAGCAAACCTGCAGACTAAGTGAATTTCAACTTGTCTGAAGACATTTTTACTCAAATATTTCCATAAATAAGATAAATATTTATTCCCAATTTAAATGACATTAGATTTAACGAGTGCTTAGGTTTGCTGCTACGGAGAAGGTTAAAAGTGTTTTTGACCAAATAATAATAGTATAGGATGAAATAAATAAATATGCAAAATTTTATCAACGCATATCCATAAACAAGTAAACTACAACAGTTTTAATTTTACCTTTAAGTATAACATGGAAATTTTAAGCTTACACTTTTTTTTCTCTGTAACCTCTAGGCACCCAACAGAGCTTCAATATACTAAATTAATTATTTTTTTAAGCTCTACAAAACGGCTTAGAAAGAAATTGCAAAATTTTATGTTTTTAGGGTAAAAAATGGGAAAAACTCATTTTCACCCCATAAATCCCCGTTCCCATGGTCCGATCATGCTGGTTCGCGAACTTGTCCGAATAAATGTAGGTTTACACATTTATACCAAATTGCATCAAAATCGGATCATTTTTGCTCGAGTTATCGTGCTAACGGATACAAATATAAATAAATATATATAGGCTATATATTTATATGAATTTAGACGAATGGTGTTTTTGGCCTCTGGGGACTTCAAAACGAAATAGGAAATCGGCCCCGGGTCCAGGTCTTACTATGAGACCTACGGTAATAGCTTATTCCCTATATAGGAAATTCGCTAAAAGGTGATTAAATAAGATGCATAAATTTCAAAATTTATATGACTGTACAGAATTGATTGTAACGCAAAATAAATTACCCAGCTTATAATGTAGATAGGTACTGATAATGGATTGATACTGATCAAGAAAAATTAACTCGAATTGATGTAGAAGAGAGTAAGAGTATTTGTATTGGCAATAATAATTACTAGGGCACCTGTTGCTTGAATTCGAGCAATTTCAAAGTATTACAGGCGTTATTTAAAAACAAATAACAGTCATAATTACCGATGACTTAAAAGACTCAACTCAAAGATGAAGTAAACAATCACACTCCAGTTCTCGAAACTGAAAACGAACTTGCTCTGAAAACAAACGCTCTTGTGTGTATATGATGTGTTTATTAACAGCTGTAATTAATAAGAATTATTTGTCTGTTTAGGTAAACAAAATCTTTTCTTCACAAGAAGTTTAAGTAGTATTGCATTGGGATTTTGATGGGCTGTAGGGCGAAACCTGAGGACTTTTTTTACCGGAGTTTTCTCTACACAAAAAGTACTTAATTTTGACACGTCGTTAGTAAAAATCCGTCCATTATTAACGGAGGAGTAGTGTTTCGTAGAAATCGCCTTCAGGTATTATATATAAGGATTTATTGTCAAGTCTTGCTAGGAAACTCTTTATTAAAGGAACCAGACTTATTTAACAGATGTTAAAATAAAAATACAAATTCCGGCTTTGCTCTGGAAGTATAATAAGTCCTGCAGTCTATGGTTAACATTTAAAACTACGTTCATATGTTTAGTTGTAAAAACAGGTAATTAAGTTTGATCGAATGTCAACAGATGTCGTTCCCCGACTTTGGCCCTTACCTGTACTTAAGTGATGCCTTTCTGTATTTAGACATCTACGTGAAAATACCTTCAATTTGACACCTCAAACGTTAAAATCCGTCAAGCCGTTATCGAGTTACGACTGTAAAAAGTAAACTGCTTGCGTATTAATATATAGATTATAGACTATTTTAATCAGGATTTGTTGTACAAATATAAAATGTACATTGACTAAATATGTTTATGGTGAAAAGTTAATCTACAAAACTCAATAACCACAGATAAATGATTAAGATAACATAATAATTTCAACATCTGTACATAAAATGTAAAAATCACTTTTAAAATACACATACAAATAATTTTTACATTGAATATTTGTAAATTAAGAATCCTCATGAAGTTAACAGTACGGTAGTGAATGAACTCTAAACCAGTCCTTTTAGGTCACAGATGTTTTGAGCCTTGAAAGTGGAGATTAAATGAATGAATGAATAATAATTTCGGTGAGGCAGATGCATTTGACCTTTGAACTTATTCGGCATTGACATGGTGAAAACATGACAAACACTGATTACTACTTCTGACCGTAATTGGCAAGCCTAATTGATGAGACATAACTTTAAAAAATTGCTCATCGGTCTTATAATAAACCTATAAGGAAACTGATACACAATCTCCTTTCTACATTTAAAACTAGGCATTAATAAAATGTTACATTTTTGTGGTTAAAAATTGTATTTTTTTAAGGTCTATGTAATGATATAATTTTGTTGGTATTACCATTCAATTAGTAGCCTTTATTAATATTTTCCCCTTATGCTTAGTCCTGATTAAACCTTACTTTTTTTATATATGAAGGAGGGTTATTTTATTTGGTAAATATGTTTGGTTGTCCAATAAGGTACAAATGTGTTTATAAAATTATTAAAAAAAACATATAAATAAATGTATCTTCATATTTTATAAGTTTTTTTTACAAGGTCCCTATTCTTAAACTCATAACAACAAAAATTAATATTGTTTCATTTTTATTTATATAAGCATTTATGGACTTTTATCTCTAATTCAATAAGTTGGCTATTTCAAAAATTAAAATAGGCCTAGCCCTACAATTTTCTGATTCAGGCGACAAATTTAAAATTTAAATGCCTGTTTCAGAATGATGAGTTCTGACAGGTCAGCCAAGCAGAGAACAAGATATTGATTACAATAGCGGCGAGCCTTGACAGGGATTTTTCGGGAAATTTTACTGGGACCCGGTCACGCCACAAGCCCTACCACACGGGCCCTCCTATCATAACAATATTTATGAGTATTGCCAAGAAATTACTAAAAACTTAGTTTTTTGTGAGTCAGTAGTGAAATGTTTGTGCCTGGCATCAACTCACCTCCTGCCAACACTACTGTGCAAAGCGCAAGTAAGCTTAGATAGAAATACCTGTGATAATGTTTTCAAAAATTATTGGGAGAAAGGGGCTGATTACAAACTTGCGGGGGGAGGGGGGGGCTCTTATCACCGCCACTGATTAATTAACTAGCCAGTGAGTCAGCACAATGATTGCTTCTAGCAGATTAGGAGTGTAATAATATTATTTGTTAACAACTTCTATAGGAAAAAGATTGTACCTCTCAAATGGCTTGTAAAACTTTAGGGGAAAATTGAGACAGCAAAAATTACTTTTGAAAAAATCTCAATTTTGGAAGAAATTATATTCAGAGGCCCCCCCAAATTATAAACAAAATATTATGACTATGTTGGTTGGATGGATATAATAATTTTGTTACTATGGCAAAGCTTCCAGCAGATTAAGAATGCATCTTCATCAGCAATAATTTACATGTTTGGATAAAAAAAATAGTAATTTTAAATTAGCCTCCTATCCAATGTAAAATGGTCAAAAACTTCATAAGAAAATCTTAAGACAAAAAATTACCATGTAAGGTAAGAGGAGATTTAGAAAGGTACTTAATTACCATGCAAGTAAGACAACAAAACAAAACTTGTCAGATTTGGAAGGGGAGCAGAAAACGAGGAGAACTTGAAAGAAATAGAACAAAAGTATGAACAGGTTGAGTCTTTTAAATATTTAGGAGTTATTGTCAGCTCAAAATGTGAGGAACAC
The DNA here is from genome assembly GCF_028750875.1 of Macrosteles quadrilineatus. Classification (NCBI taxonomy): domain Eukaryota; kingdom Metazoa; phylum Arthropoda; class Insecta; order Hemiptera; family Cicadellidae; genus Macrosteles; species Macrosteles quadrilineatus. Next base: position 57,039,160 of record NW_026542598.1, on the reverse strand, counting down.
ATAGAAATAAAGAACAGAATAAATCTAGCCAGTATAAGTATGTATGCTCTAAACAAATTATTATCATCAAGCATTAGCATTAGCATTTATCTCATCACACTAAACTTAAAATCTACAAAACTATCATAAGACCTGCCCTTCTTTATGGAGCTGAAATCTAGATTATGGATAAAAAACACGGAGCAAAAACTATTTACTTTTGAAAATAAAGTCCTGCGTAAAATCTTTGGCCCTACTAAAGAAGGAGATGTATGGAGAATTAAACATAATGAGGAATTAAGAGACCTGTTCAAGGAGCCAGGTGTAAGTGCAGAGGCTAAAAGCAGGAGGCTTTACTGGACGGGCCACATCATTAGAAGAGAGGAAACTAGCACACTTAATCAAATATGGAAAAGTGGCCCACTAGGGAGGAGACCACAAGGGAGACCGAGGAAACGCTGGACGGATGAAGTAAAGAAAGATATGGCCAGGATGGAAGTCAATGAAAGATACCGCAAGAGACAGGGCGACGTGGAGGCAGTGAGTTAGTGATGCCAAGTACCACTTGGGGTACAAATGGCCATGGGAGTAAGAGTAAGTAAGTAAGGTAAGAGGTTAAATTGTTTTTGTAATCATTCTATTAGTTGGAAAGCCCCAATGGGTGAACTATGATTTGAATATTAAGTAGACTACTGCCTAAATACCTTGTCTAAAGATTTGACTAACCTGGTAGTGTCTTGCAGCAAGAGGTGAGGAGGCACCCAGAACTTGACCCTTAGTTGGAAGCGGTAAGGCGGAACACCAGGCACGCCCTGACGTTCGATGGGGTTGCGTAGGTTGAGCCAAACATCCTGGGCCTTGACACTGTGGTACTTGAGGCCAAAATAGTCTGACTCGTTGCTGATACCCAGACAAGCACACACCTGGAAATGCACAATAGACTAAATACACTAGCCCATTTCAACCAACCGTACTTTTTAACTAAGACTAAATAAAAGTCAAATAGGTCTCATTTATGAAAGATAAGTACTGCAAGATGTCAAAACTAAAACTCCTGCACTAAATATGCTTAGACTTCTTGAGTATATAAGTAGATGGGCATAAGAGTATAGGCCTAATAATTAACAATAAATCTAATCACAGTTCATTTTGTGTTCACTGTAACAATGCTGTAGACTAAATTCATTTATTAAGTATCCATCTTTTTTAGAGCTTAAAAAACTTAAAAATAATCCAATAAGCTAAGTAGGCCTAAGTAATACTGAACAGTAGGCCTAACTTAATTATAAACATTGATGGTAATTTAATTGTTTTAATGCTTAATTGAGCGTAGCAAGTGAAGTTCTTCTATACGCAGACTCTTTTCCCCTACTGCATTTATTTCCTCAAATGCAAACTTCTCCTAGATGGTTGAAGCAATCATTTTCATAGTTTGCGTGGTGATAAAGACCATATCGGTGAGTTGGTGAGTACCAACTTCTATATCAATCAGGCTAGGCCTACGGCATTTAAAAAAATCCTCCTTAAAATTTTGGGTTTTAAATTTGATAGGCCTATGCTTATTTGAGAAAATATTATTGAATTTTCAATAGTAGCCCACTTTCATAAGTGGGACCAAAAACAACCGAATGAGAAAATCAAAATTTGTAACATCAAATTGATATATTGAACTTAGATATCGATATATTTAGGTTTAAGTTAGGTTTTTAAGTTTGATACATTCATTCGGTTTCATATCGGTATATTTAAGTTTGATTTATTCATACGGTTGTAGTAATGTAGTAGGCTACTAGCAACCCCCCCTTGGCTTCGCTCACGAAAATTAAAAAGTTTGCCTAAATGTTCAACCTGAGTACGGCCATTGACTATATAACCACAACGGTTATATAGTCAATGGTATGGCCTACACTTCTTGATTTTAGCGAATTTCCCTATAGGGAAGTAGCTATTACCGTAGGTGGCACGGTAAGTCCTAGACCCAGGACTGATTTACTTTTTCATTTTGATGTTCCCAGAGGCCAAAAGCACCATCCGTTCTAATTTTTATATATGTAAATATGTATAGCCTATATATATATATATATATATATATAGCCTAGGCCTACTTATATACATACGTCTGTGAACGCGATAATCCGATTTTGATGAAATTTGGTTTAAAGGTGTAAGGCGGGATAAACTAGAATGAATTCGTGAACCAGCATGATCTGACCATGGGACGGGGTTTTACGGGAGGTTTTATGGGGTAAAAAATGGTTTATCTCATTATAGTGACCCTCAAAACACAACATTTTCTAATTTCTCTCTAGACCTTTTTAAAGAGCTTAAAGAAACAAATAAATTAGTAACTTATATCAAAGTGTTTTTGTACAATTATTGGTAACGGGGAAAGTTCCAAATATTTTAAATTTATAATTCCCATGTTATTCTTATGGATAATATTATAGGGTACAATGTTGTCGTTTGCTTGTTTATGGATACATTTTTATCGAACTTGGAAAATTTTTTTGGGAAAGCGGTACAAACCCATTTGTGTAATGGATGTGCTGGGAATCGAACCCATCCCTAAAGCACAGAAGTGCGGAACGCTACAGTTATCACTGGGCTAGCAATACACCCGAAGCTTAATAGCTTTATAACCATAAGTATGATTGTGTTTCCCTTTATAGTCTAACAGAACCTCCATAAGTTAGCACTTTGTAAGGTACTTGGTAGATCTGCCTATTGTCTATAAAACGTCTTGGATAGTATAGATATCCCAAAAACAAAACAGCCTGCGCAGAAACGTAAAGATCACGTGGTTCGCGCCGGTAGGTGTGGCGTACCATTCAAACCTGCGCAGCTCGAAATGGCCAAGGGTTCTTTTGTTTCTGGTATGTCTATAGGAACTAACTTTCCTCAAATAAGTTAAGTTGGCCTAAGTAAGTATAAGGCTTATGTAGGCCCTATTAGCCTATGTCGGGATGTAGCTGAAAGATATATTTAAATAATCCAGAATTTAGACAACTTATAGAGTAACTGGGTCTTGTAAGATTGATAATTTACCTTTAAGTAAGTAGGCCTACCTAGGTCTAATGCCGGCTGCACATTACTTTACGTCACACTCATTTGAATGAAAATATCGATCGTTTAACGATTATTTTCAATCGATTTTTAATATTGTTTTAAATTATATATCAGCTGTAGGCCTAACTTAATTATGATCAGTTAAGTTAGTTTATCTTAAATTTGTAAATAAACAAAATTAAAAAATAAGTTATAACTTTTAACGATTTAAAACCAAACAAAGACCAAACTACAAATTATAGCCTCATTCTAGATACTATGGTTCTAGATAGTACTTATGGTGAAAAAGTAAGTACATTAAGTACCGGTAATGTCAAAAAATTTACAAATCCAAAGTGAGAATTTTCAAAAAAGGTATTTTTCAATGCATATAGTGTGGTTTAGATCGTTTCTGACATCTAAAATCCAGCCTACCAGACTTTCAACTCGTATTCTAACTTTCATAGGCTATCTTCGTTACAGACGTCACATTTAGGAGTATCAGGTAGGCCTACTAATCCTTGATCTTGTATCCATTTGAAACATTTTACAGGATAACATAATTTAATACTCTGACTAAATTCTCCATAATTCGTGGTGAAGTTCTATAAAAATGACTTTTAGAATCAAAAACAATGAAATAAACAAAAAAGTAAATATTACAACAAAAACAATGCAATAATCGATGTATGAATGAAAGAATCGAATGAAAATATTGAATCGAAAAAAACCAATCGAATGAGTGTAGGACGTCAAGTAAAGTGCAGCCCATTTTTTTATATTCAAATAGGCCTAGGCCTAATTGAACAGTTCTTACCTTTTCTAAACATTCTTGCCCTTTAGCCTTGGGATCCACTTCCACCTCAATCACAACTGAATTTGGCTGGCTAACTAAACACCACATTTTGCATTTGACAGCTACTACATCAAATCAATGCTGTATTATCAATTAACCATGAAAAATTAACTTTAGCTTTAAAAAAATCCAACCAACAAAAGACTTGTAAGGTAATCTTCCGTGTCATCCAAGATCGCAAGCAAATGCAACTCAACAACTCAACTCGTAAACTGAGAAACTAAAACATCGTCTGCTAAATTGAAAGCTTTGTTTTTATTTACAAAAGACTTTACTGATAAATTTCCCCCTCTCCTAGTCATTTGACTAAAGCTATGTTTGCCAACAGCGCAGAAAACTATATCCCTTCAACTAACACCGAGCGCTGAATAAAGTTTGTTCGATACGTGAAACAGTTGCATGCAATTGGGATGGATTTTATAGAATTATTTAATCATCTCTAACTTTTATAGAATTTATTTAATCATCTCTAACTCCCAAGAAGGTTTATGATCAAAGCTAGGACTTGAATTAACCAAGAGGATAAAATTACTGGATAAAAAATTATTATGTGTCCAAATTGCTATGATGTCGTCATTCTAGAAATCTATTTTCAACTGAAAAGAAAATATGTATGTACACTACATACATACCATTACCAAGTACCAACTGTTGTCATATTTGTATCTAAAGTATTTATTACCACAGAAACATACTAATATAACCCTACTATATATACTAATATAGGGTTATAGTAGTATGTTTTCTGTGTTATTACTAGCTGGCCCGACAGTCGTCGTCCTGTCCCGTGGTTTTATGTCAATGCTCGTTCATTTTCAAGATGAGCTCGTTCACATGGCTCAATCACCTCCTGCTCGTTCATTTTCAAGATGAGCTCGTTCACATGGCTCAATCACCTCCTGGGTTGAAGTTGGTTTGCTACGCTTACTCACCTTCAGGTTGGAGCTCGTTCGCTACGCTAACTCGCCTCTAGCTTTAAGTTCGTTCGCTATGCTCACTCACCTTTTGGTTGCAAATTAGCTGTCGTCATAAATTTAAAAAAATAATAGTGGTGCGTGCACCGGTGCACCCTGTTGGTAAACCTATTAACTTTTTAATGCTATTGAACAAGAACATCACAGAAACAAATTGTTTAGTTGAAACAGCTGCCAAAGATTCTTTAATTCCATTTAAATATGAGTAGGCCTACTCATAAGGTTAACACGTCATGGGAAACTCCAGAGCCACTGGGGCGGAAACCTTTTGACGATCTGCACCAAACCATCCTTGAATGATGCTCAATAATGCCTGAAAGTTTCATTACAATCTATGAGTGGTTTCGGAGTACATAAAGGACAAACATACATTGGATTTTATATACTGTATAGAAGATTAATAATATTACAACATCATGAGCAAATGAATGAATGTTATACATTATTTGTATAATGGTTATATTGTAAATAATTCGGGGCAGAGTAACTTGCTTTTGGGTGGATAATCGAACCCCAAAAACAAAATGTTTACGAATAAAATCCATTCGATTTTTAAGTTTTTGAGCACAGAGAAATAAGGTACACAGGAAACATGTGGCACAGCCATCACTTTCATCTCTAATACAGGGAGCGGCAGAAATATCTGACGGTTTTCAAGCGAGTACAGTCCGGCAGCCGAGTGGAGGGGGGTGGCGGGGAGCGGCTCATTCTCAAGGCCAAGTGACCCCATCATTTGAGTCGCCATGGAGCAGTGGACCAGTATACATCGCACGTTTGCCGTTGAGGCGTTTTTTAAAAATGGCGATTCTGTTGTTGGTACGCAACGTAAGTTTCGTAGGCATTTTAATGTGGCTCGTGGGGAACTTATCCCATCCCGAAACACCATCAAATTGTGGGTGGATACCTTTAGATCACAGGATCAACTGCAAAACGTAGGCCTACAGGCCGTCCAAGGCCAGTGAGTGCGACAAGCTGTGCTAACGAGCCCGCATTGCCCGGCGCGTAGACAAGCTGCTGCTCTTGGCATGTCTGATCGCTCTATTTGACGAATTTTGCACTCAGACCTTCACTTTCACCCATATAAAATAGCAATCGTCGGGTGAAAGTGAAGGTCTGAGTGCAAAATTCGCAGTTTGTCTACGCGCCGGGCGATGCGGGCTCGTTAGCACAGCTTGTCGCACTCGCTCCACGTTCTCCGGCGTCCTCAGTAGGTTAGGTTGAACTATTTTGACGTACTTCCCACGCAAGGACTTAGTCCAGAAAACAGCTGTTTGCCACCAGCTTAATCAAATGGGGTTTCATTGCGTACTACTGTACTGTAATGAGTTTTACCGGACACCAATCAGCTGATTATAGCTATATTTGGGTGGCAATGAGTAGTTATAGACAAAAACATAGAGAGGTTATGACTAGTGATTGTTAGTCCTTTAGTTGGTGAAGGATTGGTACAGATTTAGTACTATGGTGTAAACTATCGTACGTCACTCGTCCAAAATGTGTTTACCGGACTCGTATGGTAATCCCGTACTCGACTTCGTCTCGCACGGGAACGACCACTCTCGTCCGGCAAACACTTATTTTCAGGACTAGTAACGTAATATACTATTACACGAGAAAGGAAGAGCCCGAAAGGTGAGCACTGTGCAGAAATTCCTATCGCATGGGGCTCAGGGTCATCAACCGTGAGCTAGTATATGGTGAGGGGGGCGGTGCGGGACTTAACCTTAGACACCAGCATTAGTGCTATTGAGGAAATTTATTCTAAGGCCACCAGGATCTTGGGACTTGTCATGAGATCCTCTAGGTGTGGACTGAATATAGAGGCGCTATGCACACTGTACATTTCTTTGGTGAGGTCAAGGGGTCGAGACTTGAATATTGTAGCTCCATATGGTCACCCCACAAACAGTGCTACATTGATCGTCTGGAGAGCGTCCAGTGCCGGTTTCTACGTCTCATTGGGCGTAGGATGGGGTACACGTACCGGGATGTACCTACCCAGGACATAAGAAGGTCTCTTCTTGGACTTGATACCCTGGCCAAGAGGAGAGAAAATCAGTGATGGCGTGTTCCTGTTCAAGATACTAAGTGGACGAATCAACTGCCCTGTTCTGCTTGCGCTGATTGACCTGCATGTTCCCCCACCAAGATCCACTCGTTCCAATGTGCTGTTTGCTCGCCAACACTGTTCGACTGTTCCACGAACTATGAACTTTATATAGCCCTCTGCCTAGACTGCATCGACTCAGTCTATATGTAGACTTCTTTGACTGTGGTCCACGGGTTATCAAGAGGATTGCTGCGTCTTCGGTTCTTGAGGAACAGTGATGTTGTTCTGGTGTGATTAGTTGTACAGGTCTTGTGTGATATTTAATTTTTTGTCAAATGTTTCGTTATCTCTCTAGTCATTATTGTGGGCTATTACTGGTGTATTGCTGTTGCATGTACTATTGATGTATGTATTATCTTTTTGTTATCTAGTCGCATGTTTTCATGCAGTAATATTATGGATTGTTATTGTTACAAAATGTCTATCTATTGTTATGCTTGCTATTTAACCAAGTTTTTTCTATTAGCATGTGATGTTGGTCCCTTATCTGCCTTTCAATATATTCTGCAAAATAACATAAAAAGTAAAAAAACATGAGAAAAGGCAGAAGAGAAGCAAATTTAATTAGGATAAGTATTCCTTTCACATTTCACTTGCATTCATTATTACTTTTCGTTCATTAATCTCAATCTTTCAATATTGTAATTGTATCAATATTAGCATGTTAACCCTGGAAAAATGGTGTAACCGTAAAAAATAAATAGACACCACTTAAGCGTAGTTTATCCCCTGTTCCTTCCTTCTCTGTAGCATATACACAGTTATGTTGGCAACAGCGTGACAAAAATGTTCCTCACACCTACTGACCTAGAATACCCATTATCCAAATTCTATTTTCGTCCTACCTTCTATGGATTGGAAATTCTAATGATTTCAACATGTGACCATTGACTATAGTCAAATATGTGACTTAAGAGTACATTTCCAAGTTTTTTTTTTTATCAACTGCACCATATTCATTCTTCCCATATATCCATGAGATTGTTTCCACCGAATTCAAAATGGTTTCACTACTCAAGAAAATACATTTTTTTCTTTTAATTATGACTGAGGTTTTTCTTTGATAACTTCAACTGAGCAGACATTTGAGGAGGAATCCTCCAACACTTTGCATGTTTACGGTGGTATCATATGTTTAAAAATTCTGGAGTGTGTTAAAATGTAAAAGCAGTGGTCACAATCTTAATTCTGAAAAAGAGTAAGCCTATTCACCTTTATCTACCATATTCACTTATTATTACCATTTATCCACTTTACCCAAACTAAAACTTGAGACTGAAAATAATATTTAGCAATAATTTTCAGATGAATTCAGGTACTCTTTACAGGCTTACTAGTAACAATGCTGGAAAATAGTGTGTGTTATCAGTTGATGAGTTGTATCTAATGTTTGATTTAATTTATTATGTACAGATACACTGACCAAAGATTACAGAATCACCCAGACAGACCTAGGGTTATATAAGGAATAATGGTTACATTATAAACACCACAAGCTTAACTCATTGAGCTGCTTTCATATTTACTTTTATCCGTAAGAGTTTATTACTCTGGTATAAAAAGTTTTATTTAAAATAACTATGTATTATTAAAACTGATAAATAGAAAAAGCATATTGTTCATCTTATCAAATATAACTTCTTAACCCTTTGGGTGGCAAAAATTTATTTGGGTACTTTCCTAAAAGTGCCAGAGTTTTTTTAACTAGGCTTGTCTGAAAAGTGCCAGGCTTCCCGTGGGGGCGAAGTGTAGTGCGCAAGAATAAAAATCAGTAAAAGTATAAATTTTCATCCCAAAAGTGCCGTGGAAGAATATATGGCGCCTCGATCATATGAGAACTCGATTGAAATCGTCGTTGTTTTATAATGACAACCGAGTCAACCGATATGCCCATTAAAACTCACATGATCGAAAGTCACGCCGGCCCGATATATCGTTGTGAAGTATTTTTCAAATGTGTTGTGCAAAACGATATATCATTGTGTGGCACTCAAAGGGTTAATTATTTAAATATTTGTTATATCAATGCAATTTTGTACTCGTCCTATTTTACCATAAGGAAACCCTGGTCTTATTATAGCCTAACGTTAGCCGTTGTATATTATAAGCGTGATTAAGCATTGATCTTACTTAGGATCAGATTTGAAGACAAGCACAACAACCACTCTCTTACCCAGACATTGAGTAGGTAATGAAATACTAATATTTGTTCTGTGCTGTTTGTGCATTCTACTTCAGAATCACATCAATGTACTTTGGATTAAAATAGATTTAAGTGAGACCTGAGTTTAAATGACCATGTATCAACCTGAAATTTAAAAAGTTTGAGATAAAAATAAGTGTGAGATTAATAAGTAATACCTTTGTAATATCAAAGTCTGTAACAACCTTAAACTCAGGACATAATCTTCTTTGGCATCCTTGTGCACTTTGTGCAGTCCTGAATGTTGATCTCGTAGAGATGTTCTTCACAGTTTTCTGGTTGAGATAACAATCAAGGGAGTGTGATAAAAAGAAGAAAATTAAAAAAAAGCACAATGTATAAAAAATATCAATATATTATATTATTTAAAATGTTGAGATACGATAAACAAGCTTATATCGGGAACTGAAGTACTAACATCTTTTGTCATCACATATTTATTGTTTCTTAGGATAGAGTGAGCGTGCGAGAAGCACAGTCGCTCGGTGCATCTCGCAGGATCACACATGGAAATAAATTTCTGTAAAATAACAAAGTCTAATATTTAACAAGAAAAAGGATGATTTATATGTATAACATTTCATTACTTCTAACACACACTATCGTCAGAATAATCGATAAAACATAAACCCACCGAATTTACCATGTGTCTCGTTCGGTAAATACTTAATTCGAAAATTCTCTAAAGCTTATCTCACAATATGGAGTGTAGCTTTCCGCCTTTTAAGAAAATTTAATGGCAGTGTAATTGCTAAAAATGAACCGGGTCACTTCCTTCCCTCCCTTCCCGAGCTGACGTTTGTACGGGCAAGAAACTTCAAACGGAATCTTTACACATCTGTTCAACTGCTATTACCGCCGAGAGGGGCCAGCCGTCTCGGCTCGACCGTAACGTTTTATTTCTATTATATTTCAAACAGAATTTTGGTAACTAATCGTAGTTTCTTATTTTACAGTTAAACTTTAAAACCGACTAACAAGAGAACACAACGTTTAAAGACATTATATCGATAACAAAAATAAAGACTGTGACAGACAATAGATAGATGAAGAAGGTGCTCGCATACAAGAGATGCAAAGGAAAGTGTACTTTTATACAATATAAATAAAACTACGATAACATAACTTTTATACCCGAGCATAAAGACGAGGGACTAGAAACGAGTATCTACACTGTCGGAGTTTGGAGAATAGATAACAGTTTAGACGGAAGTTCGGCAAGAGACAAAACCCCTAGCCCTAAAGAATAAGCATCTCTGTACAATTTTATAACCCTTTTCGGTTCCTCTACCTCGTCTATATCACCAACTCGATATCCCACCGACATTTTTAACCTTTTTCTATTAACACATTTAAACTTTTAAGAAAAAACTCGTTCAACAAACAATACAAGCGAGTCGTTTCCCTCTTTTATATACAACAAACAAAGCAAACGAAACAGTAACTTACTGTAAACATAAACATCATTAGTCCCACTTTGATTAATTATCACTAAGAGACAAAACGAAGCCATCAAGTATCTAAAGTAACAATCTCGGGTCCGGTATAGTCGCCCATGGGTGACCGTACCGGGGCGCTAGGCGCCTCTCCACACGTCGGACGGAGGAGATCGGTAGCGCTGGACACCAAAACCTGACCGTCACTACAAGCGCTCGTTGCATTCACACATTCCCCCACACAGTAACAAAATAAAACTCGATGAGATTTTGATGTCCAGCTATATAAATAGAAGTTTAAATTTCAAATCAAAACAAAAACAATAACGAAAGTCGGAACAAAAGACACGGAGCGTCACGCGACGCGGTCACTTAGTCCTGACAGTCAGGCCACATTCACGGCGCACACCTGGCACTCATGGAGGGAAAAGTCTCTATTTTGTTGCCAGTTCCAATTGGTTGTCTATTCCTGGTGCCGATCTCATTTTGTGCCAGGGCCGTTGTCTGACCCGCCGACTGACGCCTTCTCCCCGCCGTCTTTCATCTTCTCACAGTAGTCTGCAAAGATATCTCGGAATCGTGCCCATGATTTTTCAGGTACGGTGATGGCTGTTCGGAAATTTGTTTTCACCTGTAAAGAAGGAATTGACAAGAATTAATAAAGCAAATGTTCGTCATTGCCCCTGGCTCAATTCCCACTGAATATGCAAATTGCAAGCAAAGTAAGCCTATGAAAATTCCTTTTATCAGGCTTCTTGTCTAAGAGTAGCTGTAATGATTCTGAGTTGTCCATGATGATAGTGTCTAGTATCTAGGTCTTCTGAAAAAATCAAATGTCCGTTACTAAAACCTTCAGTAGAGAAAATATACAACTGATTATTACTATTCTTAGAGATTTAAATGGAAATTCATGAATCTGACTATAAATAGAGAAAATAATAATCTGCACTCCTAAAGATATGTATTACAATTCAATTTTTGTATTTAATTAAATTTTCTATGAATATTGAAATTTGGATGAGAAATGGGAACGCATTTTGTTCTCACCACTTCCACAGAGAAATTACATGATAAATATTTTTTTTACTAATCAAAGAAACTTTACAGTAGACTTCCTCTTTTTTGGACACCTGATAACTGGACATCAGTTTAACCAAACTACTCTCAGCAGAAGTGGGAGGTACTGAAAAAACTTTTATATTGCAGCTGTCACGAATTAATTGTAATGGGCATTTGTAGTGCTAGATTTGTAAAAAAGTAGGTGCCGGAACTGTAACCTATTTAATGTGATTAGTATCTATTTATGTTCCTATTTATACCATTATTTTTATCTTTAAAGAGAAGTATCCTCAAATCGAGCAATGATCACCTAAAGCCTTAACATCTGATGTTTTGTGTTTACAGTAATTATCCCAAAGTGTATAGTTTTACTATTTTTACGCAATAATAATTATTGGCTTACACATCAGGCATTCAAAACGTAAAGAGTTTTAGGGACCTCGTTTTATCCGGACTAGCTTCAGTCTTGAGGAGTACAGGTAAGACAGGTAAGGAGCCTACTGTAGTACCTAGTTCTACAGAGTATCAGTGCAGTTATCCCGCTCACCAAGAAGCAAAACAAAACTTAAAAATAAAAAGTTATATACAACTAATCAAAAATATTTAAAAAATAATGAAATCCAATGATAAACAGTAAAAAAAATGTGATTGGTAAAGTATGACCATAATACTTACTTCAGAAATACGCATGTATATGCCGCGGTTATTTTGACCTATGTCAAAATAAAAGTTTTTGTTTTCCACCCGCATGTGCCTCCCTTCGGGCAATTCTCCCTTGAATCCTCCGTCGTCAGTTCCAAACTCTTCTAGCAGATCTGTGAGCGCATCTCGGAACTCGATCATTCCCTGAGCTGGAATGGCTATCTGCGACCTCGGCCCTCCCCTTGTTATTGTTTGTGATACCTGAGACAAAAACAAACCTTGTTACCAATGAATTACTTTTGAATTAAAATATTTTACAATAAAAAGGTAGTGTAAGATAGAAATGGAACACTAAGTGATTTGAGAGACACTGGGTAGTCGTTTTTCTTTCATTATTTACCCAGTTATCGTCTAGTACCTGTTTTTTCTATTTGTTAGCGGGGACATAAACTGAAGATAAAACTGGTATGTATGCAACATTGCTTTTATTTCTGAACTCAACACTAATAGCTGATTACTATAGTCAACTAGAAGGGTAAACGGATGGTCATTAAAAATGTTATGACCACCATCAATAATTTATTTAAATAACCTAAATTGCTTGTAATTTACAAAACAAAATTCACACAAAAACACTACATATCTTTAGTTTGCTGGCTAAAAGAATGAAATCCCAGCTCAGAATATTTATACACACAAATTCATGCAAGGTAAAAATCTGATGTAGCCAAATTAAAAAAAAAATTACAATATTTGAAAAGTTATTTTGAATGTAGCAAGAAACTAAATAAATGTCACAATAATAGCATGTTATTTTTTTATGCCTTAATTCAGTTGTGAAAAAATAAAATTTGATTGGTATTAGCAATATGTACATCTTAAATGCAATAACAACTACTATAAGGCCAAGCGCAAATGCCGTAAAGGGATAACTCAGTTTAATGAAGTCGAGGTTGTAACATAGAACACAAGGTCCTAGGTTTTTAGAATTTTTAAAAAAGGATAGCTGGCGCCTGTGACATGATTGGGAAAGAGTCCAAACTGGCTCACAACACTTTAGACTATATAGACAAAACATTGGAAAATTTCACTGTCATAGACAACATTTTCAACTGAGTTTTTTTCAGGTAGGCCTACAATATGGTGAGAGAAAAAAACTCTCTCTCCTTAGTTGTAAATACTGTCAGTGACAGTGAAATATTCTAATGTTTTGTGTATATAGTTACAAGTGTTGGGTCTCTTGTGCTAGTTTCAACTCTTTCCCAATCAGGTAAGCTTACTATCCTCACAAAAAATCAATTTAATGAAGGTTAATTCCGTAAACTGAAAGATGGTGTGAAAATACTCACCAGAAAACCAATTGCTCACAGACAACAATTACAAAAATTTGTCACAAATTAAAACCACAAAATTCCAGCAGCATTTTTTTTATCCACAAATACACTGACAGTCGTTTTAAATTATAAAGAGTATTTTTTTATTCATGAATTTACGTTTACATTTTCTCCAGAAATGAACTACAAATATAAGTTAAGACTATCTAAATGATATCATTATCATATAAAGAGCAAAATACATCAAATAGCTCACTTCTAAAAGGATATAAAAAAATTTAATTTAATCCATTTTGTTAAAAAAACATTTAATGTACATTTATATATACGGGGTAGAAAAAAGTCCTGGGACAGATAAATAGCCTATATAAAAAAATAATCAATATAAGAGCAGCTAAAAAACTTGGTACAAAGTTACAGGGCATTACAATCATTTTAACACATTATTCTGTGATACGCTAACCCCCTCAGGAGGACGGCCCACCAGGGCTCAGAGAAAATCCTTAAATGTAGGTTATTATAGCACATCAAATTAAAGGGCTTTACTAGTAGAATACAATTCCACAAATCCAAACTCAAACTCAACCGAATCAAAAATTGCAGCCGTTTAAAGATATCTTGGTTCTGCCATTTTGAATCTTTGAACGGCTGCTATTTTGAATATTTGAAAGGCTGCTATTTAGAATATTTGAAAGGCTGCAATTTTAGAATCAGTTGTTCTTTTTAGCTCAAACTTACGGCATTGTATTCCACTAACAAAGACTTTAATTTGATGTGCATATTAAACTATGCTTACATTTATGAATTTATTCTGACACCTAGCGCCCTGTCCCCATTAGGAGGTAGCATATCACTGAATAATGTGTTAAAATGATTTTATCACCCAGTTAATTTGTACCAAATTTTGTAGGCCCTATCCTTATTTTTTTTAATTTAACTGTCTCACCAACATTTGTTCCACCCTGTATATTTTGTCTATAACACTACTAACTAAAGGACCTAGCATTTGCCTGCACACATAAGCCTTGGGCCTGTAATCATATCAAGAAAAGCAAGGGGTGAGTTGGCACAGCATAAGAATCGGCTGTATTGATAATATTAGTTTCAGCACTGGGATGCAAACCTGCGAAATCACTGGCTTTTAACCTACTGAGCTTACTTTGATGGACGTAATTGTCAAGATTGAGAAAAATTACTTTTACAGTGAAACTATCCTATGCCCAGTAGGCCTACAGAATTTTAAGAGCTAATATTTTATCCAACTACAAAGTATATCACACTTTTGAATGTCTAATTAATTTTAAATTTTAATTTTAGAATTTTAAATTTTGAGTAATTGTCTTCAAAGCTTGTTTTGTCAAATCTAAATGATGGTTTTAAACAGATTCTCCTTACAGAGATAGTCCAATTCCTTACAGTAAACTAGTTTTCTTACTATTAAACTAGGATCCCAATAAAAATTAAATTTGGCCAGTTTAAAAATTAATTTACACTGAATTGGCTAGGTCTACACAAACTGTAGTCAAATACAACATACCACTTCATGTCAATCATGCATACCACAATCTATTTATTGTTTACTTCGTTAATAATCTATTTAAAAATATAAACTCCTCAAATCAACTGCAAAACTTCAAAAGCGCTGCAGCTACAAATTTTTCAAAACTCAAAAAAGGTAACATTCCGCAATTTGGAGTAAGAGATGTAGAGCATAAATTTTAATGATTGTTGTAGGATAGCAAACACCTGAAAGCACAAAAGATACGACAAATAACACTTATAATAAAATATTTACACTTATACTGTTTACTCGCAAGATTGTTTGATACATATACAAGCTGGTAAGTGGTGATCGATTTTGATTGGACACTCCAATTATCATCAGACCCAATAGGCAAATCTCCTTCGCATTCGCCTATTGGGTCTGATTGGAGTGTCCATTCGAAACCAATCACCACTTACGATCTTGTATATGTATTAACCGTCTTGTGAGTGAACAGTATAAGTGAAAATATATTTTTATAAGTGTTATTCGACATATCTTTGGTGCTTTCAGGTAAATTAATAACACGTACAATGCTGATCAAGAAGTTATTTAGATAGCAAACATACTTGAATGGGAAGAGACAAAAACTTCACAATGTACGCAAAAATTGAAATGTTTCATGGTCAATGACAGCACTTTCAATTAAGAAAGAAGGATGTAGCTTCATGATTTGGTAGGTCACAAAACTAAGACAAACTCCAAATCTTGAGACGGTGAGACCCGTGTCAAATTGGTATACACTGACCAGACGTTCCCCCGGATAAGGCATCTTCAGTGGCAAAGCTTTAACTGACTAATTTAACCAAATGCCATTTTACCACTCATTTTACGATCCGATTCAGTGAGTCAGCTAACAAAAATATATTTATTTACACCACAAACTAATATTACAAAATGTTTACATATTGGCAACACTGTAAACAACTTCCTGACCCCCATTGGACCTGAAGACAATATTCTTAACTCAGACCTTTCCTGGTTGTTAAAGTGTCAGTGACAATTACTATTCTAATTGACTCAGTACAATGTTAAATTTTTGAGCTTACTCTACTCTTTCCCATCTAAGTAAGGCTAATAATTGCAGCAAAAAAAAACATTCTAAATTGTTTTTAGCGAATTTCCCTATAGGGAAGTAGCTATTACCGTAGGTCTCATGGTAAGACTTAGGCCCGGGACCGATTTACTTTTTCATTTTGATGTCCCCAGAGGCCAAAAACACCATTCGTTCAAATTTTTATATATGTATATATATATATATATATATATATATATATATATATATATGTGTCCGTGAACACGATAACTTGAGTAATTTGTATCCGATTTTGATGAAATTTGGTTTGAAGGTGTAAGGCGGGATAAACTTGAATGAGTTCGCGATCCAGCATGATCGGACCATGGGAACAGGGTTTTATGGGGTAAAAATTGGTTTTTCTCACTTTTGACCCTCAAAACACAAAATTTCCTAATTTTTCTCTAAACCTTCTTAAAGAGCTTAAAAAAACAAACAATTCAGTATATCAAAGTGTTTTTGTACGGTTATTGGTTACGGAGATAACTAAAAAAAATGGTAAGTTTAAAATTCCCATATTATTCTTATGGAGAATATTGAAAAATGTTGTAGTTTGCTTGTTTATGGATATCTTTTGATCAAACTTGGCAAATACATTCATTTTATACTAAGCAATAATTATTTTACTTAAAATGCACACTTTATTAGTTTCCTTGTAGCAGCAAACCTAGGTACTCATTAAACCTAATGTTATTTAAATAGATCAATTAAAAATCAATACAGCCAAATGGAAATTCGCTTAGACGGCAGGTTTGCTGCGGCGGGGGTATTTTAGGTAGATATCTCCTATATTGCTCTCAAACACCAGCACACCACAACAACATCATGCAAGTAGCACAACATACGGAGAGTGTAGAACGTAGGCTATACCTTGCTTACCCTAAGGAATCTGCCACGAGAGTTTTCTTTCAGGTCAAGGTAATACCGTCTATTATCTTTAATCATCATTTCTGACTTTAATTTACCGTCTTCTGGGACATTTTCGGGATTCGGGGGACCTGAAACAAATCCATCATCTCAGCATACCAAATAATGAGCCGTCTTACAGACTAGAACACTTCATAAAATAATGTGCCTATGTTAAAATATTTGCATTAGCATTTTAAGATGATCTACAAAGTAATATAATAATAATAATTTATTTTATTTTATTTATTTTATTTTTGGTCAGGGGTGATTGAATGTGATAACTTTTATGCTGCTATGCTGTTAATTATTTAACCACCGTCATTGGTTAATGACCTTAACAGCCGAGTAGGTTTCACACTTAAATGTGGCAAAAGAACTTTCACTTTCTCATGATCAAACCAATGATCTTTGGTCTCAATGTATAAACCTCATCTCACGCTACTGATGGGATTCCACACCGAACAAGTTTTAGAGAGAAAACCAGAATGGTAATTTCAAAATAAGTTATTAGCCTAAACATAAAGTTGAGAATGTGGTTACAAAAAGTGTAATTAGTCCAAGATAAATTCTGTTCAGTTCTCTTGTTGTTTCAATGACAGTTGAAGTTTTATTACACCCAAACAAGAAGGTCTCTTCCAATATTATGATCTAAGTGTTTTTGTACACTCATGGTGGAAGAGTCCTAACAGGAATGTTAAACGAATAAGCACTGTAAATCCTTATCCATCTACAAAACAGCTTAGAATAGTTTTGTTAAAATCTGTAAATATATTGTTTTGTAAATCATGAACATATCATAGTTTTACGCGTCTTTGAAAAAATGCCAGTTGTAAATTGTGCAATATCACAGCTATGTAAAGGATAACTTTATTTTTCATAATACATGCGTGAGATACTCTACTTTTCGATAAGTTTTAATGAAAAATATTTGCATATCATCTAAGTATTGAATTGTTTAATTGACCTTGAACTATTTTCTTATCATAATGTTTGACCTTGTTGTAATCTTTCAAACTATCAGCCTGTGCTTATCTCGGCTTATTTTTAATATCATCTGGGTTTAAAGTAGTATGTTAAAAAGAAGTTTGAGAAATGTGTGGGCTCAAACAAAACACACATATAACAATTTGAAGTGTTTTGGCTTGAGGCTTTGGTGTGATTTGTGGGCGGGGTTGACCTAATAATCATTTAGAAAGAGGTCTCAGAACTTTTTTACATCACGGTTGTGTAAATGAGGTAAACTGTGGAATTTTACCTTCTCTACAAATAAGAATACTACACTCATGACCTTTAAAGACCCTACAATGAAATAGTATTACAGTAGTACTGCACATAGGTATGACAATGAATACTACATTACTATAATCTAAAAATTCAGTCAAAATTAAAGTTGCAAACGGACAAGAATATTCTTTATCAGTTAGGATTTTTAGGATCGCTTTTGAAGTGACTGCAGTGATAAAAGCTTACCAAGGGCTGCGTAAAATTCACTAAATGCTGTTAAATGGTCTCTAAATTCTGCGGCTGTTGAGAGAGCGAGGAATATTTGACTCCGCCTTCCATCTGCTCCAATCTGGAAAAAGAAAACACAGTTACAAACACTGTAAATTATATTTGTAAATTTCTTTTTAGATTTAAGTTTGATTTCTTTTTATAAAACTGCTTCCTGTTAACCATTATGTTTGATCCAACTCAATCACACACTCACATCTTCATTAACCCTTTGAGGTAGAATTTTTTCCAAATTTTCTGGTGAACTTAGCTTGCCATTCAAGCAGTCAGGAAAATGGCGCCCAGGGACCTATACTCACCATTCGGCTTAAAAAATTAACTTTTTTGATTTTTTAATTTTTAATTTTTTTTTGTCCTTGTAGGTTGCCATTTTTGAGCAGTCGGCAAAATGGCGGGCGGCGACCTATACTCGCCATTTGACCGCAAAGGGTTAATTTGTGTTTTGGCTGTAATAGTATCAACAGTTTTCTTTATGAATTTCAGTCCTACTATATCACATTTTAATAACCTGTTTGACAATTTTATTTGACAACTTTTGAATCAAGTACACAAAAGTAAATATATTTTCTAGAGTGCACTCACATATCCACAAAGCTAATAATGTAGAATTCACACTGGCCAAAAAATTTTAAAACTTGCCAAGGTCACTATTATGCAACTGATTAAGCAATTCTTCAGACGCCCTCAGATTACTGTATTTCAATCATGCATTGATCCAAGATTAGACAGTTCTTCCAAATGCAAACACTTTTTTTATTAGACTTTATTGTAATTAACAGTTCAAGCCATTTTGATTTTGCAGACTAAATAAATTAGCTATTAACTTGATTTCCATGATCCTATATATTTGACTACTTCAATATTTAATTCACTTTTTGACTATAAGGTACTCAAGCAACTGATTACGTAGGTTATTTTGCAGTCTGCTAACGTAATTTGAGTTTCTCTAGAAATATCATATATAACGTGACAGGAGTTTTTTTATTTCACGATTCTGAATCAACCACTTAAAGGATGTTCATGACTTTTGTGTTGAAAGAAAGATAATTTTATGAAATAGGGAATGTCAAAGCCATAATTTTAGTTTAGGCTTTCAGTTTTTTAGAAATTAAGTTTTAATTTTTAATAAGTCTAGCAGCTGACTCTAGGATACTGTAAGTAGACCTACTATCCTTATGTAAAATATAAAACATTCTTTGGCGTGTGCTCATGTTTGGTTACGTTTGGGTGTGCTGATGTAGGCAAAATATCACTTTTTTCAACTAAATATCTTATAGTTTGAATAAATGAATATGGGATATTAGGATGTACATATATTCAATGAGGGTGGGTAATTATCACGGACATTTAAACGTATAACGGTATGAATAATAAACATAGAAAAATTACCTTACTAGCTTTCTAACGTTGTTTACTTTATCAAATTCCTTCTAAAGAGAAGTAACAAGTTCTTTTTCCAAATGAATGCTATTTTAACTAAACAGCTGCTTCAAAACAAACTAACTGCCATTGATTTTACTTCCTTTTGTTTACTTATTGATTTATCAATAAATACGGTGAAATTTATATAAAGGATAGGTATGGATGATTTATTTGAAAATGTCAGAACTATGTCGGCACACCAAATTTTTGGTTGGTAAATTAAGTGTCAATTGGTGTGGTAGGTCTTTAGAAAACCATCCAATAAGCTGCAGGGTGTCAGCAGAAACCAAATTCGATTCATACCATAGGCCTACCATATTATTTCAGTAGTACTGTATGGTACAAAAACTTGGGACCTGAACAAAGTTAATACAAAACCAAAACCTTACTATCTGTAATCAGATATTTTTATCTTTACTTTGAAATGCTTGTTTTATATTTTTAGAATATCTCGGGAGCAGAACCTGTACCTCTTAACCTCTGCTCTTCTAAAGGTCAAATTTAAGTATTTACAGCCAACTTAAATTAATTGATATATTATTTACATTCTTTGAAAATGTAAACGTGGAAAATTTGGAAGCCCATGGGGCGTACCTGCGTAGCCCAAGGAAAATATGAAAATTAAATTATATCATTTTGCATTGCCATTCATTTGTGAGCTATGTTTCAACTTTCAAGTCTCTAGCTCATCGGGAACTTCGTTTAAAATTGATATCAAAATTTGTAAGAAAGTGAGCTAATAAAAACAAGCCCATGGGGCGTAGCCCAAGGGAAATATGAAAATTAAATTATATAATATTGCATTGTCATCCATTTGTGAGCAATGTTTCAAGTTTAAAGTCTAAAGCTCATCGGTAAGTTTGTATAAAACTGATTGCAAAATTTGTACCGGACAAGAAAGCGAGCTGATAAAAACGTTTTAATAAGATACTATGTAAGTCAGTATGCAATGGAAGGTGGTACCTTAGGTGTACCTTAAACCAGTAACCAGTGTATGTGTGTGTGTCAACCGCCAATCTCACTTAAAGGCTTTTCAAATCAACAAAATTACTATTTTATTGTAAAATTACCGGATTTAAAATGAAGGTCGTATTGACCTATAATCGGATAAAAGAAATATGTGGTCACGTGATATTTGTTTACAAGATGATTGTCCTTATTAAAACTGCCAGAATGTTTCTATATGCGTGTAATTAGCTATTCTCAATTATATCCAGTTTAAATTGACTACCTGATTCCCGTACGTAGAACAGGCCAACAGCTAGTTAAAGTAATTTCATTAACAAGCCTTTTGTCAATAGAGAGATTTGATACCATAACCAACTAAAAATACCTAAATCCTCTTATCCAGTCCATTTTGATGCAAGGCTAGTGAAAATGGTATTGATGAGACTAATTTAAGTTTTTTTTTATACAATATTCATTTTTATTTTTTATATGGATACTATTTCAAGCTTGCATTTAAGAATGGGTTAGTCTACCACATGAAATCTTTAATACAATGGAAATATTTAAAATGTATGAACCAAACAGTTGTAAAATAAAAATCTGCTGTAATTTGCAATAATTTTGCTCAAAAAATTAATGGCTTGGTTGTAAATGGAAGAGTTATGAGACATTTTTTCAAAACTTTAAAAAGCTTGTTATGGTTTACAAGTCCGGAGTTTATTTTTTGAGATTGGCTATTAAAGCAGGTGATTTTTAAAATATATAATTGTCAAACGAATGCAAATGGGGAGACAGATTTTGATAAATGCTTCTTGGACTGGTTTATCTTAACAAATCAATCAAACAGCAAATGATGGGCAGAACTGAACCAAAATACGAGCTCAGTTAACACCTGACCAGCTTTTCAGGATTAATACTGTAGTGAGATATAACTCTGAGCAAAGTATTTAGATGCTAAAGCAATGTACAGAACATACAGCTTACTTCGGCTACTTTGATAAATCTTCCTCTCCTATTCTGTTTAACATCTAGGTAGAATCTTTTTGACTGGATCTGTAACATTTTGGTCGCCAGCTCTTGCTCCCCCTGCTGTTGTTGCCCTGTAACAGAAAAAAAATTGTTACATATGAGTTAAAATAAAATAAAAAATATTTATACTGTCTTATAAACAACTAAACAGTCATTTACAAGAAACAGAAAGTATAAAGTACCAGCCGGCGTTTCCCCATTAAATCATGCGAACGTGTTTTTCTTGACAAAGCTAACTTTAAGTTGTGAGTTGATTTCAATGTTTGAGATTTTGAGTCAAATCCATATTAAACTGAACGTAGACGTTTCTAATACTATTACAGTAGACTGCCTCTAATCCGAACTCCTCGGGGCTGAGGCCAGTCCGTATAGCGGTTTTTCCGGTTAAACCGACGTCCCCAAAAACTTGTTAAAACAGACCGTATTTAGTATTTAGACACGTGATCACTGGTCTCAAATCTTTCCCATGAGAACAGTTGTTTCAGTACCGCCCACTTCCTGTCGATCTAGTCCGGTATAAGCCGATGTGCTGATAAAAATTGATCGGTTAAAAAGATGTAATTTCCGCTGAGTGTAGTCTGGTTAAACCGATGTCTGGTAATAAAAAATTTGTACAATAAAGATCTTGAGCCACCTTAAAAATTTGTAAGATGAAAGCTGAGATCTAGCCAGGTGGGACAGCAAGTGAGAGGTCTTTATCACTGCATTGAACATTGAACATCCTCACGTATAACTGGCTGTAAAATAAGTCGAAGATTGGTCCTAAAATGTTAAAATGCCAACTCACATTTTCTAACAGAAAGATAGCTGATAGTGTGGTTATTCATAATAATACCTGAGTTTAAGACCATTCTATTTTAGTTATTTTTGAATTCTCTGAATATATGATTTTTGTTGGTTAAAAATGATTGTATATACAGGAGCGGCAAAAAACCGATCTATTTTTTGCTGCGCACTGTTCATCGACAGGTCGTCAGAGCGTGGTGGGGGTAGGCTCGTTGGAAAGCCTACACAATGACATTATCTGTGGTCATAGAGCAGTGGTCACTTGAGCAACACGTGCTTGTTATCGAGTCGTTTGATGATCAAAAGTAATGATTCAGTCATTGCAAATCAGCGGCATTTCCATGCATTCTTTAAATTAGGTTGATATAGAGAGGTTCTGGTGGGATTATCTTGTTTGGACAATCAACAACATTGAACAGATTAATACACATTAATCTGTAGGGATAAGAATTAAGATCGAACCTCAAAATTAGTGTAACTGAGCGGCCAGACATGTTCAAAGCAGATGTTCGTTTTCGAGCGGGCCTACGATGAATGTTTTCCACAGCAGCACGGAATCTAACGAATGTTAGTTGTCTGACATCCGATCTGACTTTGGACGGCTTGTCAGCTTCTTTTTGAACGCAGAAGCCATTGCTCTAAACTTGGTAACCCACCACATGATTGTGCCACTTGACGGAATCAACGTCACCCTAATTTAAAAAAAAATGAACCGAACTGCCGCTGAGTTGCAATGACTGAATCATTACTTTTTTAATTTGACTCGATACCAAACGCACGATGCTTAAGGCCTGTTCACACCGGCGTAGCAAGACGTCTGCAGACGTATTCGGTGTATTAATACGTCGCCAGTGCACTGATCACACCGCAGCTACGTCTGACGGCTACGTAGCCGGCGAGCCGGCTGTTGTTTGTTGATTTCATTATATTATTTTATATTTGTTTATATTTGTTAATTTATTGTTCATTTTTATTAGTGTTTCATGAATTTCAGTTAAGATTGCCACAGTTCAATTGCAGCTTTTATAGTAGCCTGAAAAGTCTGTTAATGTTAATGTAGACAAAAATATTTCACTCTAATTTTAGGCCGTATATAGTTGGCTATAAGATTTGCGCTATATGATAATATTAAAAAATATTACCAGAAAACATGCAATAATTTTGCTCATCCATAAGGATTACATTATAAAATAGTCTATGGTGTAAGTAAGACCTATGTCTAGATATAATTCATTAATGTTTCATAAATGTCAGCCCACTATATGAACCATAATAAACCATGTGATAGATTAATGCGATTTAATAACTTTTAAGTGAACTTTTATGTTATAGTCCAACATTTACCACTAATAAATTAATTATGAGTTGTAGGGAGGGTGGCGGTGACAGCCTTGTGTGCTAGTGCGCATGAGCGTATTCGGCTATGCGAGCTACGCGTAGCTAGCAGGCGTAGCGGCAGCGCCGTAGCTTCCGTAGCTCACGTATTAATACGCCGTGTGAACACTCTCTATGAATTACATTAAGAGCTACGTCAGCTACGTATTTCGAAAAAGTATTAATACGTCTGGCTACGCCGGTGTGAACAGTCCTTTAGGTAACCACTGCACAATGACCACAGAAAATGGCATCAAGTAGGCTTTCCAACGAGTCTAACCACACCACTCTGACGACCTTTTGCTAAACAGTGCGCTACATAAAATAAATCGGTTTTTTGCCGCACCCTGTATATAATACATGTCTGTACCTCCCAATGTTGGAGGAAACAAAACTATAATTAATTTAGACATATTTTTCATTTATGTACCGGTAAGGAAACCGGGGGGCCACCAGTTGACCGACAAGATACTTGGTCGTCTGGCCACTAGACCGTCTTTTTTAATTAAATAGATAAATACTGAAAACCAGTACGTCGACAAGTTATTTCATCGTCAGTCCAGTTGACCGGCCTGTAAATCTAAATTATTATATACGAGAAACCAACTTGTCGTCAATTCTCCCGACCGACTTACCACTTGCTCGTCTTTTAGGTGGGGATGTGTTGAGCGGCAGTGCCAGCGGCGCGCGCAGCTGTGGAGGGCCCTGCAGGCGTACCAACTTCTGTATCTTGTAGCGGCGGTTTTCATTCCGACGATTTTCAGCTATCACAATGCAGCGGACTAGCGAGGTTCTTATTACGTGTAATTGTTTGTTTCTCAATCGATATTTTGTTATACACAGTACAGTGAATATAAATAGGCCTATATTAGTTTACTTCAATGAAATAAATGTTTTATTTAGCTAAATAAATACAAATACGCCGATTGAACAAATACAATTGTTACAGACAACAGGAAGTCCTTAATATGATCAAAAAAGTGTTTATCTTTATTAAAAAATTACTGAAATTTGTAAACTTACTGCTGGCGACAAGGGTGGTGCCATACATAGGTTTATCAATAAATAAGATAAACATGGACAACCTTATGCAGCTATAAGTCAGGAAACATTTGTAGAAACATTAAAAAGCAATACCAATTTATGAAATATGATAAAATATTTACAGGAAATGTTGATTACTGTATATACATCGTGAGTATCTCCAGCAGTTACACACTGGTGATCTTTGAGTTGACTCTTTTAAACTCATTGATTATTACTTTTTTTCGTTTTGAAATAAATTCTGTAATACTTTGAAATTGCTCGAATTCGAGCAACATGTACACGAGTTTGAATATTAAATTAACTAACATGTAATAGGAGGGTCAAATATTGTTAACAGTGGTGAGGTAACTACCGTTACATTTATTCAATTGAGAGATAAATACAAATTGATAATACCGGTTATTTAAAGCTTTGTTGTCTATTTTTCCCTCTCTTAAAAAAATAAAATAAAGAATAAATTTAGACTTTTGGTGACATTAGTTTGTACTATTTCTCCTTAAATGACACTGCTGTCTTGGTAAGCAATAGTTATCTCGGTAAACTATTTATTTGCTGAAGTGCACAGTGTGCTACTTAGCCTGAGAAACATCTTTTGTTTTATGATTTTGTTGTAGGCCTATTGAAAACCTTGTCTAGAAGGAATTCCCATTGCCTGTGTTACCGGGGAGAAGTTTTTCTTAGTAAAGTCTGTAGACGTCTTCGGTTTTACACAGAAACATGTAATTATAATTGAAGAAGTACATGTTTTATCCTCTCACGTTGTTGCGTGGACAATACTATGGTGATTCAATTCTGTGTACTTCAATTGTCTAACTGGCCCTAACTGACGCATCCTTGTTTTTTTTTACTAAATAATGTAGTCTTTACTTCCGTGGATCTTTGCGTTTTATTGTGTAACTGTCCTCAAGTAAGTCTGTGTTCTGAGTAAGTACTTCAAATGCACGGCACTACTGTATATTCAGATTTTCTAATGAACTATCATAGATAAAAGGAGTATAGACATGTATGTATGACAGAGTATGTCTACTCCTTTTATCTATGGTACTATTTCCAAGTTCATCTGGACGACCCTGCAAATCGTTTCTAGTAAAAAAAATTGTATTTGGTTTATGTTTATGAACTTGTATGAGTGTTGTTAACTAAAGCTAAATTCACATCAAATTAATTAATTTAATTTATTTTAATAGTATTTCTAATTAATTTCAGTTTTAAGAACATATAGTAAATAAATCCTTGTTGAAACGGCTGTACTATCCATGCAATTATTGTCAAACTATATGTTCAAAGATTCCTGGACGGCAATGTTATAATACTAGTTGGAGCAGAGGTACTGGATCTAGGGTTAATACAGTTTTGTGACGTGTAAGGTATATCACTGCAGAAGTAGTTAGCTCAAGAATTATGACGCGGATGACAAAGATTGGTAGCTTTTGCTATAATTATAAAAAAAAAAACCAAGTACATAAATCATTCACAGTTTTTTTTCACAGTCTATTGAATAGCCTGCAGTTAAGTTCACTCTAATGAAGAATATAGACGTGGCCAGAGTTCCAAACGATTTAAGTAACAACTGTTTACATGAACTATCCTATATGTAAGTTTTTTTTTTATAGTGTGCAATGTACTTATTGAATTTTCATTAGTAATATATCATGGCTATATCGTTTATGTAAAAGTATCAAAAGATAGTAAAACGAAAACGAAACAATCAACCAAGACCAGTGACCGAAACAAGTGTCGAGCTGGCGGCGCCGCGCCTACCTCGGGATTCCCCGAGGGCAATAATTCATCTTTGAAGTAACACCGGTAACACTGACTCACTGGCCGACACGGATACCCGCCTACCACCCCCTTTGTGTCGTCACCCTATGACCACCGGTCGGTCGGCCACCCATCCAAGGAAACTCTAGACATCGGCGGCTCTTTGTCGTTCGTTGACCAGCGTATTTTCTAGAGTTGAATGTATACCCTCACTCACACCAGGGAATAAGTAAACTGTAGTAGTTTTCTTGTTTATGAAAATATTTGCATTAAATTAGAAAAAAATCATTTATTTATTTATAAAATGTTATTATTTTACAAAAAAAAACACACTTTTACCCTCCCTGTTGCAGCAAACCCAAGTACTTGTTAAACTTATTCTATTTAAATATGGAATAACTGTGATATTTTCAAAAAGGCATTTTAGTGTAAATCCAATCAGGCAAATAGAAATTTGCTTAGTCTGCAGGTTTGTTGCGGTGGGGGTATATTTCGTCATAAACTCTTTTGCCACTTAAGAGTCTTCAATAGTAAAGTGGCAACTAAAACGCGACTCCAGCGACCCAATTCTGGCGGCGCTCTAGAACTACCCGAAGGCCATTTCCGGTATTACGCGTGCCGCATCACACAAGTAGTTTTCCCGCGCCCCTATTCAAACGCTTGTAGGCGAAGAAAAAGAAAGCGAGTTGACGACCGAGGCTAGGTCGACCCGATCGACTTCGACAGCTGTTTTACTGTCTCTCTCCCTCTCTCTCTCTGTCTTTGGATGTGTAGGGTTGGCGAGGGTTGTAAAATTGCTGAAAGTGAAAGGGACGTGGCTGGCGCTACGTTCCTAGTTTTTGGCCTCTTGATGCTAACACTGGGTCGGCTACTCGAGATCAAACAACAGCGTGTGTTTAGTACAAAATTGGGTCCACAGTCACATCTATACTTATTTAATACGCAAGCAGGATTTTTGTGACAATTATTCCTCCGAAACTACTGAACCGATTGACATGTTTTTGGTGTCATTGGAAAGAGCGTAACGTGAAGTTGTGCAGGAAACTTTCTTTTTAGGTAAATAATTAGAGAGTGAGGCCCTGGGACCCTTTAAAGTTTCGTATTTCTCCATAAGATTAACACGGGAAACAAACATTGTTTTGAAACTCCAGCTGTTGTCAGGAATTAAATATTAATAATTAATTGCTCCCCGTGGAAGCATGAGAGTTCTGTAGAGTTTGTAGCCTACACCTTATTGTCTACAAATTGGCTAAATAACTTAAGGCGGTGACACACTATCGATCTTTTCCCCGATCAAGACCCCGAACCGAGCAGGGAGAAGGGAGAAGGGAGATAAATATCAGCAAAATTTTACTCCGAACATTTCCCCGAACATGACCAAGACCAGACGAATTCTACCGAGCGCGGCAAAAGGAAGTTTGGAGAGAGATAGAGAGTGTGTGCGAGTGAGAGCGCGGAACTATCAATGCTAGCGCAGGCGGCCGCTCGGTGCGGCGCTCGCGACGATGTACGGGGCAAAAATGTACCGTGACACACTATCGTACATCGGACCGTACATCGGACCGATCTTTTCTTTGATCTTTCGCCAAAAAACCGCCTCCAGAGCGCTCGTCTCCCTGCTCGGCCTGATGTCTTGTTCGGCGTCTTGATCGGTGTACGGACTCGTGACACACTATCGAACATCCTCCCTTCGACCTCCCTTCTCCCTTCTCCCTGCTCGGTTCGGGGTCTTGTTCGGGGAAAAGATCGATAGTGTGTCACCGTCTTTAGGTACAGTACATTATAAAAGCTGACAGACTTTTTATTTTGACTTAAATTGTAAGCTTACCATTTCCCGTCCATGGGCAGTTTGATAGTTAAAAAAAAACCCTTTAAACTGGAATAGGACTGTTATGTAAATTGTGAGTATTTCCATTAGTTAATAATCTTTTAGTTGACTCTTTTAAAATCATCGGAAATTATGACTGTTATTAGTTTTTTAACAAGTAATTTGTTTATATGTAACTCCTGTATTTCTTTGCAATTGCTCGATTTCGAGCAACATGTACACTAGTTAAGCTATAATTTTATACAATAGCTAAGATATTCCACATTCCAACCAAATATCTGGCCGAAAGTAGTTTTTGATTGCATTTTAATTGAATAATTTGTAACGAATCGAATTAAACCACGAATCGGACATACCATGATCCGTATGTCAAAATGTATGTTTTAATAGGTGAGGAATCCGATTATGGTATTTTTAAACTTTCGAAAATGTATGGTTTAGGCTGTAGAGATAAAATTACGGTGAAAATCAAATATATAATTGAAACGATTTTTTGTGTTGAAATTCTAAAATAAAATTCTTAACTCCTACCCCAAAATATACCGATTCATAATGTTTATTACAACTATGATCGATAATGTAGCCATAAGGTCGATACAAATTCTTATATTTCGCGCGACGAATATGAAAATATATAGGTTTTTATTAAGGAACGGATTGTACAAATATATTGATCCGTATGTCGAAATGTATGTTTTAGTAGGTGGGGAATACGATTTTTGTATTTTCAAAGTTTCGAAAATGTATGGTTTAAGCTGTAGAGAGAAAATTACGGAGAAAATCAAATATTGATTTTAAAAGATTTTTGTGTTGAAATTCAAATATAAAATTCTTAACTCCTACCCCAAAATATGCCGATTCATAATGTTTATTACAACTATGATCGATAATGTAGCCATAAGGTCAATACAAATTCTTATATTTCGCGAGACGATTATGAAAATATATAGGTTTTTTTAAGGATCGGATTGTACAAATATATTGATCCGTATGTCGAAATGTATGTTTTAGTAGGTGAGGAATACGATTTTGGTATTTTCAAAGTTTCGAAAATGTATGGTTTAAGCTGTAGAGAGAAAATTACGGGGAAAATCAAATATTGATTTTAAAAGATTTTTTGCGTTGAAATTCAAATATAAAATTCTTAACTCCTACCCCAAAATATGCCGATTCATAATGTTTATTACAACTAACTATGATCGAAATTTAAACTGTGTCTATTTAAACTGTGCGTGACACAATGATGATAATATCTTACTTTTGTCATTTTTGGCTAAGCCACTACGGATGATTATTGTCATGATTGTAATACTCTGTTTATTTCTTATGTACTGTAAAATATTCATGGCAGCTTCACCGCAGGTGAAGCCTTGGGTTGTATTTACTATGCCATTGGATAAGCTAATACGATAAAAATCACTGGCAGCGTTATTAAGAAATGTAAGCATTTCAAGTTGATCGAATAGTGGAACTAATTATGTGGAATGTTTGCTGAATAGCATTAGACACTGTGACGTTTGACTTATTTCCACAGTCAACGAACACTGATAACCAGTGCAAATTTTAATCCAATATACCATGTGGTCCTATTGTGGTTTAATGTCAAATGCTCTTTCATTTTCAAGATGAGCTCGCTCGCATCAATCAAACACGTCCTGGTTGATGTTCGTGTACTACGCTCAATCCGGATATTGTGGCTACACAAATGCCAATAAAAATAATCAATTATAATCAGCTATTTGCTTAGTTAATTTTGAAATATTTAAATTGTTCAGATCAGACAAATTGACAACAAAAAATGCGTTGTAAAAAGTCACTATGATATATTGCTGATGAAGGTATGCGAAGGGGTGGCAAGGTCATCCAACGCGGCTTCTCTTTCATCTACGCAGTTCTAGGCTTCTCTGGACTTCCCCAATACTTTCGTTCTCACGCCGATGAAGGACAGGTCAGGTTGATTGGAAATGGAAAGAAGTTGTAAAAGGTGCTTGTCATATTTATGATAGTCTCTATTCATTTAGGGCTTATAAGGGTGTTGTTAAGTTAGGGAAAGCAGACGCGGTGGCGTTCTTTTGAAGATATTGACCGCCCTAGTGGCAAGTCCCGCACCCGTGGACTTTCCCCAATACTTCGGTTCTCACAGTGATGTACGTCCAGAGAATTGTAAATTAAAACTGATTTATATAAGTTCCTCGTTATTTTTACGATAGTACCTTACCTATTCGGTGAAGGTTTTTAGGGGTGTTCTTAAGTAAGAGAATAGGGATGACAGACACGGTGGCGTTCTTTAGAAGTGGTAGGTCCCGCTCCCGTCAACTTAAATATTTGAAGGGTTTGGTATTTTTTTTGTTTGGAGCAAATATAAGCATTAGTCAATTATATAAGGCAAGGACTATACAGATCTTAGCATACACAGCATATACAGCATATACAGACATTATTTTCTTCCGCGTTCTCTTCCCATTGCGATTACTTATATAGTTAAGTCTTTTTTGTTTTACTTGCGATATCAGTAATGCTCCATATTTATTATGTTGCCAATTTATTGTTAATTTGTATTTTTCAAGTTTCTATGTTAGTTTTACCTGATATTCTCACAGCAATGGCCTTTTCGAACAGAAACAAGTAATATTGGCACGGGCTTGGAAATATGTTTCAAATCAGGCGAAAGTACTTGGAATCACACGATTAGCCGACATTTATGTTATAGAAAGGATTTCATGTGTTCTAAATAACAATCTCTCTAGACATCGCCAGAAGTTATTTTACCATCCATGCGATTCGGGCAACTTTGTCGAGCGATCCTTTAAGCTCGTGATACCCAACATCTGTTGACCGTTATTAAGTCACTGGTATCGCGCGGTTGGTTAGTAAGTATTCCTTTGGTTAGTAATACATCATAAAACCCAAATACATTAAATAATCAATGCTCAATAGCATTCATAGGAATGCCCTTTTCCTTTGTATTGTATTTTGTAATTTGTTACTCTAGTATCTAGACTAGTTGTTTCCAGTTAATATTAACTATACAGTACCTATTTAAAAATCATTAAAAAATTTTAATTACCTTATAACTTCTCATTACAAAAAAAGGAAGAATTTTAAGCGCTTAACTTTTAACTAACCGTAAATAAAAATCTTAAGCTCAATACTGTTTTAATAAAGGTTTTAACAGAGTAGGCTTAGAATACTGACTGACAGACCAGTTAAAATGTTCATCTTATTTTTAAAATGTTAAATAAGAAACTCTTCACATACCATGTCTTTTTGTAAACACTCTAACGTCTTCAGCCAAATGGCCTTGGTTTCGTTGTTCTTTAACCATTATTTTTAGATCATCAAAAGCGCGGCATCTTGAAATTGTTACGTACAATTCCCCATGCTGTAAGCAGGGGATGCAGCTCTAGCAGAAAAGACCAACTTTTCGAGGACGAATTTTAGAGGAACACTCGTTTTCCAGCTGAACTTCAAGTAATAATTTCAAGACTTCATCATTCATAACTTTCGCCATTAATCTGGTTCTATTAACCAGTCCTTTTTTTGGATTTAATTTTCTTAGTAAAATTACAATTACACCTTTTTTGACATAACTTGCGAGGAGGTAAACCACTTGGTGCTAAAGTGTGAAGAAATTCATCAGGCACATGTATCTGGTCTCCCTCTTCTTGAATCAAAGTGTCCACTGAGTAGTAAAATCGGCTGTCATCATTTAGTTGCTCAACTATTTTATTATTTATTTCGTCACAATGCCAAAACAATCACCTTTCCACCAAAAGGCTTTTCTTGGTCTTCTCTTCTGGCAATATATCGCAGTAATCTTTTTACAGACGATAAAGCTTACTAATATAGACATATGAGCTTCATCCCATAGTATTTCTTTACAATTCCTGATATAAATCTCCCTACCACTCTGAATGAAACTGCAAAAATAAACTATCCCATTTCATCAGTCATCCTTGTATTGGAAAGTCAACTGATAAATAAACAGGAAAAGTAAATATTTAAAGAGGTTATTTTTATAAAGACAGATGTTTTTTTTAGAAATGAATTATATGTTTGATAAACTTAACTAAATGTTCACTTATATTTAAAAATACAAGGTAGCTTTAAAGTCCGATGGGTCAAAGCACATTGAACTGAGCGTGACATCAATTATTCCATGACTTCTGCAGATAATTCTCTTTAATTTGACACAACAATCATCAAAATAGGTTGATAAATATAAGAGTTTTTGCTATGCACAAGAAATTCCTTAAGGAATTAGAATAATAGATGATTTGTTACAAGCCTATGTTAAAATTAATATTTGTTTTACGTTTGTGTGCTACTATCAACAAAACATGCGATCCACCACTGAGCTTAAACATCGCATTCTATACTTCCTAACCTATCGTGAAGTTTGAAATTGGGAACACATTAGATCGGCATGTTGTGTTGATCGCAACTTGGGGTATATATGATTGCCCAAGTAAGTAATCCTAAAGTGGTTTTTTGACGTTTAACAAGAAAATACCTAAGTCACATAAGAGTGTAATATTAAGGACAATTTCGGAATGCATTCTCAAAAACTACCTGAAATGAAGACGAGCAATAAATAGCCGAAATGCATGAACAGCTACGTATGGCAATATTTTTAGATAGTTCTATCGTAGATTAAAAGAAGTCCTTTTATTTATGGTTCAATGTAGAACAATTGCTTAAAAACAATGATTATTATAAGTTGTATGTACATAATTTAATATAATAGACCTTATAAGGTTTTGTGAAGACTGTTTGTGCGATTATATATAAACCAGAACTGTAGGTTCATCAAATGACATTAGCTCGCATTCGTAACCTAATAGTTGAGATTGTCCAGGGTCAGGTGCTGACGTGTACGCCTCCTTTCTATGTTTCGTTGTTGTCGCGTCGGAGGCATTTAAAAGAAAAAAACAACAAATAAACAAATTATAGCTACACAAAACAACGATAAATGCACAAATTTAAGTTACAATCATGCTAACACGATCCGTCATAGCGACACAAAGCAACGATAAATATATAAATTCAAGATACAACCATACTAACACGGTCCGTTTTCGTTTTGGGGGTTATGTTTACACAAACTCAAATAGTAAATAAATTTACTCAATGCGTTTCATTGAATCGAAAAATAAATAACAGCAATTAAATTATACAGCTGATCAAAATGTAAACAATTATGTTCTTCATAAGGATAACATGGGAACTTTCAAAGCCACTGGGGCAGAACCCAAGGGACTTTGTAAAAAATATAAGGCCAGTTGGCAAATCTACGCGACACGCTCTTTCCAATGAGATGTCAATGGATAAAATCGGTTAAGAAATGGCGGAGGAGTTCAACCGACAAAGTTTCATGTAGCGTATTAATTATATAGATATATATATATATATATATATATATATATATACACACCATATTACCACACTACAAATGTAATTCTACAATATACGGTACGTAGTTTTATCCAAACAAACGATCAAAACCCCCTAATGATATTGTTATTTGATTCAATAGTCAATGCACATAAGCGAGTCTTATCTTTCAAAGCAGATTAAATAATACAAAGGCAGAGGAATGCGCGAGAACGAGGTCACTTCACGGTTGCTATAGAAACGGCGAAACTATCCATTAGAATTGCGCGGCAACGTCAACTAAACGACAGACTGTATAAACACGCCGAGTGTGTAGTGTTCGACGGAGCTAGGCTACTTTCAGTTGGCAAGACTGGCTTCTAGCCTCGAGCGACGTGGTTCAACCACGAGAAGCGCCTCAAACTCCTGGGTAATCCCCGGTTAGCTCCTCCCACTCTGCCCCCTATCCCCACCTAAAAGACGAGCAAGTGGTAAGTCGGTCGGGTCGATTGACGACAAGTTGGTTTCTCGTATATAATAATTTAGTTTTACAGGCCGGTCAACTGGAATGACGATGAAATAACTGGTCGACGTACTGGTTTTCAGTATTTATCTATTTAATTAAAAAAGACGGTCTAGTGGCCAGACGACCAAGTATCTTGTCGGTCTACTGGTAGGCTCCCAAGGAAACCTGGTGATTTTAATGCATGTGAAACACTGAAATATTTAACTTGGTTATAAAATTCCAAAATAAACAGGCATGTGTAAAAATAATTAAAAGAAATGTTGTACTAATACTTTTTGGAATGGCTTTCCAACTTAAACTGTCAACAGCAAATAGCAACTGATTGTATGACATCTGAACAAATATTTCATCTAAGCAGACCCAATTAATATACAGTACATGAAGAACTCTAGCCAGCTGACAATGGCACATCTGTGGTTTAAGTGATATCCACAAATTCCAAGATAAAGCTGAACAGATTTTAAGTGTAAAAAATAAACCAATACGTAGCAACAAAATTATGAAACACAAGACATTCACCAAATCCATCAGGTACAGGAACTATATCACTAAACCGAACAATCAAACTTAGACGGAACACTTGAATTATATTTCAAGTGTAATTCAATTATACTTTTTGAAAAAAACGCCGAACAAAATTATACTTCTGAATTCTTAGCTGCCTGTTTCATCAAAGTTTGATATAGCTTATAATGAACAAGTCTCAATAAGTAAAACCAACAGGACAAATAAGACAAACTGTTATAGATCTGATTTTGCAAAAATGTTATGAACTAATAAATCTTGAAGTAATAATAAATCAATAATAATAAATAAATCATAAAAATAACAAATCAATATTACTTTGCATCTTAAAATTATTTGTAAAAATTATTTTGTAATAAGAACTAAGTATAAATAGCATCAAAATATTATAAAACACTTGGTTGTCTATTTTAAATGTAGCATGATGTTTATATACTGTGCATCATTGTTAAGTTTTTTAGAAACAACACCCATTATTAAGATAAAACTTTTATTAAAACTGCTGGGTGATTTGGTAAGAGGTTATTTCATGAGTCTAATCCCCAAATAAAGAGGTTGTGCAAAATACAAGTGTGATTAGGCAATGAGGCTCTTTTTTGGTAATGTATAGTACTGTATTAAAATTATTGGCTTTTGATCAGTTGCATTTTCCACTTCTTGTCGACATGGTTTATAATATTTAACATTTCTGAGTATTACATAGTTGTCGGTGTCACCAATTGTAAAACACAATAAAATATGGTTAATTGTAAAAATTAAATAAACGACAAACAATTTTTAAATTTAATTCAGTATCCTATAAAATATCTAGAAGAAACGACACATTATAATTTGTAGGTTCCAGTTAAATTCTTTAATGGCCTCCTATAAAATTAAACACAAGTAATAGTGCTAAAGTATAATGTTAGACACACTTTATCTTCACAATCTATTGCTAAAAGGCGTTCTTTAAGTCTGCTTTCATAAACAGATGCTTTCTTTGAATTTTTAATAGATCTTTTAAGAGGAGGGCAGACAAATTCTAGCCTTGCTGAAAAATCCTCAGGATAAAACCACTTATCCTTTCAGTTGATTCACAAAGCCAAAATGCCACTGAATTATTAAGGTTCTTTTAGCTTCACATTTTTATTTCAAAGGTACAGTTAACTATTTTATAACAAATGGCCAGTTTATAAAATTAGTAAATACAATAGCTATTTGTTTTAAATTCTTAATCTGTTGTAACCTGTGGCCTATAGCATACTTTTTGTTGGTGAACCTAATGAAATCTTTAAACAGTATTCTTATAGTAATACCAGAAACAAAAGAACCCTCGGCCGTTTCGAGCCGCGCAGGTTTCAATGGTACGGCCCACCTACCTGCGCGAACCACGTGATCTTTTCGTTTCTGCGCAGGTTGTTTTGTTCGTGGTATATCTATAATTTAATTTTATATAATGAGAACAGTACCAAGAAGTTAAAATATGTATTTTGTAATTAGGCCTACATAAATGTTATATTTAATTAGTGTATTTTTTAACAGTAAAATATATAGGCTACTCAAAAAGACAAAAAAAAATATGATTAAAAAGGGTTAACATTTTGTCGTAAGTTTTATGTAAAATAGGTGACCTACATTTAAATAGTTTTTTTTTTTTATCGGGTTTTTAATATATCTGTAGCTGTGCCTATTATACAATTATGTATAACTTATACCTAAATACATGCTTTTATAAAAAGCATCAATAAAACATTTTCTAAAAGTCATTAAACACATGTTTATATATATATCCCATGTAATCTTGGAAATTTCACGAATTCAAATTTAAATTGCAAGTTCATAACCCACAGATTTCAATATATTTTTAATAATATTTTGTGTAAAACTATAAAAATAAAAAAATCGTTAATTTAAATCATTCACCTAATTTAAATAAAGTACTATCAGGATCTGGTAGAAAGAGTGTATAGGCTATGCTAATTCGCCTTTTTGAAATCTTTTATTACTTCAACCTAGTTAAATAGACATAAACTTGATTTACAAAAAGCCATATAACTCATATATTTGACACTCCTTCGAATAGCTAAACAGAAAAGCCATCACCGCCATATGCTTGGAACAAAGAAAGTGCTTCAAGGTCATCGCGAAACACCTTGGTTTCTCTACAAATCTCAGTTTCCTTTGCTCTAATCTGCGCCAAAACGTCAACCAC
Source organism: Macrosteles quadrilineatus (assembly GCF_028750875.1). Lineage (NCBI taxonomy): Eukaryota > Metazoa > Arthropoda > Insecta > Hemiptera > Cicadellidae > Macrosteles > Macrosteles quadrilineatus. The sequence continues at coordinate 57,001,673 of NW_026542598.1, read as the reverse complement.
ATACACATAGTGAGTGTGGACGTGTCAAAAGGCCGTAATAAGTCGAGTTCGACCTCTGATATAAATAGCAAGTGTCATGGCCGAGACCTCAAGTTACCCCATCCCGTAGGCAACACGTCTCACAGCGGAGTTGAGCGTGTAGCATGTACTGTCTGATAACGAATTTGACATTTACACTTCCCAGGCGAGTTGAACCTCCATTCGTTTTAAACAATAATAGTTTAAAAAAATTGTATTTTTGTGAACATTTAAACTTAAATATTTTGGAAACGTAATACAGAACTCATAACAAAAAGTATTTTTTTATATAATTAGATAAAAATTAATAATTGTATTTTCTGAGTCTGAAAAAATATTTGAAAATTGTTACCAATGACAATGTAAAATTAAATTCCCCAAAAAAATTGTTTATCGCACACAAAGAGTATTAAGAAATTTAAAAACAATATAATAGGCTAAGTATATGTTACATTAAAAGTAATAAGTTAATTTTCCGCAAACCATTTGTGGTATGGTAAGATTTTTTTCCCGTTAAAATGTACAATTTTCCGGTGCGGCCAGGTCAGCCAGGCAGCAGGATCAATACGGTTGGTGCGACAACCTCCCCCTACCCCTCCACCATACAGACACATGGCCTACTTTCAGGCTCTTAGCAACATCGCTTTGTACACCTACTGTACACGACACGAACCTGGTACACGCAATCCGCGGTCCGCAACGATATCTCACATCCACTCGTGACAATCATGTAAATAAGTACGAAAATCCACCAATTTTTACAGTATACAATAAACAAAATCTTGATATGCCTATCTAAAATTACTAAAATTTGTATGTAGAAAAACATGTTTCATAAAAAATATTCATTACGTTAACCCAAGCTAAGACTAATTGGTAAAAATGTTTAGGCTAAATAAAGTGATGCAGTTTAAGTTAATCCGCCGGGGCTCTTGAGGCACCGTAGAAACTATAAAAACAATATATCTTGTGGTCGCCACTTTACCGTTGTCGTCGTCGGGCGACCCATCGCCGTTCTCTCCACGAAACACCCGGCTGCGATACATCCTTCCGCATGCTACAGGCTACGGGCGACCACGACTACGACTCGCGCCGGCGACGTCACATGTTGGACTGGTCGGTCGACCGTCGTCTGCTGCGTCAAGCTGGCCAACCCTCCAGAGGGAAATTTCCCTGCTCTACCCCATCGCACATTGTCATAGGTCATTCGGTATGGGTTCGATATTCTCATACAAAATCCCTAGTTTTAACTGAGTCTATATTTTCGTACTGATTTTATTTCATTGAGTCAAAAGTTCAGTCCACGTTTGAATTAGGCCTACGAAATAAAATAAATAATCCATTCCGCACTCTGCAAGCCTACTTACTGTAGTATTTGCTAATAATTATTAGTTTCAAATCAAAATAGCGATTAAGTAAATTCTAGTTTCAAACACATTAAGGAACGCGATCATGGAATAATAGATAAAACACACTCCCTTGGAATCCATGGGTACGAGCAATAACTAACACGAAAATTATTTCACGACTGATTTGTCTAATTATAAACTCTAAAATTGTAAATATGCCAATATTTTATCCAGAATGGTACCGTTCTAATAATTTGACCCATTATATCACTCTTGTACATCAAGATTGACACAAAATACCAAGTCACCAGGTGATTTATACCCAAATACGGTACTTACGTATTATACGGAGGCCACTTATTTTACAGCGCGCTGCGGCGGTTGGGTTAAGTTGGGTTATCATAAATATGTTTGTAGAACTTTCCTAGTTTCGTTATGAATCGAACTATACGAGATGAGTCATAAAAACTTATGATAACCCAACCTAACCTAACCGCCGCAGCGCGCTGTAAAATAAGTGGCCTCCGTATAATACGTAAGTACCCCAAATACTGTATCAATAATGTTGAACGACGACAATGACTCCTTTTGCAGCCTTGTTACCAACAAAGATACTTCAATGTACTCGAAGTCCATCAAGGACAGCTGGATCCAGTGGCGGTCCCGGGGGGGGGGCGAAATATTTTATTAGCTAACATAAATACTACTAGATGGAGCATATTTAGAAGCTCAAATATTGTTTTTAGGCTTTAAAATCCACATTTTGTCCCCCTTTTTTTCTGGGGGATATTCCATACCCCCCCCACAAGTGATCATCTTCCCAAAATGAAATCCTGGGACCGCTACTGGCTGGATCCAATTTAAAAGCTACGACACCGGCATTGACTTGGGATACTCCAAGTAGACTTCTTATGCCATTATAAAGAACTCTAAAGCCAGTTTAAATGCACGTTTAACGTTCGTTACACTTGGGCTTGCTGTGGTGTATTTTTAAATTTGGTAGAATCACCAGAACCTTAAATGATAAAATTTATAACTTCTTCGGTCAGCTCAAATTTACTTAAAATATGGTTAGCGGGTCCTCAATGCCAACAAAAAGATCTAGAAGGGTGTGTGTTTAAAATATGGTAGCCTACTGACTGACAGAATCGAGCCTACGAAAGACCACGGCTCGATCGCGCTTAAATATTTGAAATAAGTCAATTGAAAATATAAATTGAATAAAAACCACATGTTACCCATTCCAGATTAAAAGGACTTTCATTTTTCCAGTGGTCTATTTAGTGAAAGACAATTGGCAGCAGTGCCGGGTCAGGTGACAGTTGGTAGAACCGCTCACAGGTAGCAGCAGCAGCAACATCGTGACGGTGACAGTGACAGTACGTTGTGTATGTGTGGTATTGTGTTTGAGTAGGTATCACTGTGTCAAGTGCGACGCGACCATTACACATCGTCTTGCAATGTCAAGTACAGCCCTCCCAGCATTCACCACCCGCCATCTTCGCGTTATCAGTGGCTGCTAATAAATATCATATATTTCAGAATACCCCGAACTATCTTACCCGATGAAGAAACTGTTTGACTTCCATACAGTATACCTTTGTATATTGATACACTCCACGGCATGGCTAAGCAATCTCAACGATGATGATGTAAAGAACTACCGGTACACGAGTTGTTCATATCGTTGTAAAGCAATAAGTTCGCGTCGATGTTCGATCTTTTGTCGTCCACGTGGCTATGGAAATAAAAAGGATAGTTCCAGATTCAACATTTTTTAGCGTCATTGTTTTAGTAATGAAAACAAGAAAAGCTCTAAAAAATAAAATTACATTTTTATTAATCATAGAAATTAAAAAAAAAAAATGCTGAATGGTAACATTACCAGAAGTTTCAACCGTTCCCCTACAAAAAATAAAAATGCAAATGACACGAAAAAAGTAGCAATAACACAAAAACAGACATGTAGACCAAGTATTTTTATTTAAGTTTCAACATCTAACACATTATACCATGCCTTCGTATAGCAACATATATTTCATCCTGTAAAACTCATAATTGGTTGGGGCCATATTTTATTTGTTCCAAGATCTCTCTCTCTCTATGGTGAATGATTTAGATTTTTATCAAATTTTGACAAAGCTACAGGGTCCTATAGCAATATCTAATCATTCCAATCAGCATAGCGCCGCACGCCGTCAGTGTTTACGATTTGTGATTGTATCAAGAGACATGTGCAATCTGCAAACGAAAAGTAGTTTGTGGTGTGTGAATTAAAGAGGCGTCCATCTCAGAAGGGGACTACACATGGCAGTAAAAGCCACAGACTCTAGTAGTCCATTTATAAATGGATTTTCCCATAGATGGGAAAACACTCTAATATGTAGTTCTATGAAGCAGATTGATTAGTAGACCTACCATTGACTATCAAACGCAATTGATTAGTACCATGTCCTTAGTCAATGTTGGTACTGACAAATAATGTTTAGTTTTCTAAGCTATTGTTATTCTGATTCTTTTATTTTCTTAAATTGTGTGTTGCTTTGCAGATGCTGTTTGCTTTGGACTTTTCGTTTATACCAAAAAGTTTGGTTTTCTTGTGTAGTTCGATTTGGGCAAGGTTTTAATTTTAATGCATGGCATGTCTTGACTTAGATTATTGTACACTATTTTCATTGAATTGTCAGATAAATTATTTGATTTGAATCCCATAGTGTCCATGCCCTATCTAATCTGTCAGTATAACTGAAGCTGTTACCTCCCGCTACCAATAACATCATTTCCGCCTACTGTTGTATTCTCTCAGTCTCAGACGTATCCGAGACGTATGAAAACTCTAATAGCATAGTTGTCAAAGAGGAATTCCATCATAGTGTCCACAATCTTAATATGATACAACCGACCGAAGCAGTCATCTCTTGTCAAATACAATCAACATATAACGGTCCATTAAGCCAGTACAAGCTACTGTTTAAATTATTTTCCTACCGATTGCCACTCATAGGTAACAGAGATGTATGAAAACTGTACAATATAGTCATGTTGCGTCCATAGCCTAACCCCCAACTTCACGAAGCTGCGATCTCACGTCCCCAATATCAACATAACCTCACTTTCCTCTACAATAGTCTGTACTGTACATGCTGCAAATGCATTTCCCGCCAAATTACCACTCAATAACAAATACTCGACCGAGACGTATGGCAACTCAACTCTATAACACTTGTCAAAGATTAATACCCACCATAGTAAACATCAACATAACCTAACATGGCTAAAGCTATAAATTGCTTTCCCGCAAATTTACTAATCATCACCGGTTATTGTGGTTAGGCTACTTCATTGTTGTACAAGATGTAGTCTAATTTATCTAACCTAACAAAACAACCTAAGCTGTAATCCCTCGTCACCAATATCAACATAACCTAACATTTTCCCCGATCCAATATAATATTGTATAAACTAAATTCTCGGTCTTACGGTGTGCCGCGCCGCGTCAAATCAGTATTACACTACTGTATTTGCAAAACCAGACGTTTCGCCCATTCTATGATGCAGCATCCTCAGTGACACAGCTGAGAGCTGAGACTGATGAAACCGGCCGCTCACGCATACGCATTAAGTATTGAAGATTATACATTAACTACTCAATTCCAAGTTGTAGATCAATTTAACGTGAATAACCTAACCTAATTGTGCTACATTAGGGGGTGGCCGAAGGAGCAAGGGGTTGTTGAACACCCCCCTAAAAAAAAAATCAAACCCAACATTTTCAATCAGTACGCTACATACCCGGAGGTGTCCAATACTGTATCCTCTCCGTTAGCCAGTTGTGTGTATCCATATTATCACTGTCTGCCACCATGTTATCGTATCACCAGTCACCACTCCACCACGAGCACCGGTTGCCGACTGAAGAGTGACGACGTCAGGGAATGCAGCGACCGGCGGCGCTTAGGTGACGTCACTCTTCCAGGAACCTACGGTGACGTGTCTTCTTGGGGAACCCCCGCGCCGCGGCCGCGCCATTCATACTGACTCACTAGTCACTAGTGCACTACGTGTACGTTCATTCATGAATCCACAGGTCCTTGAGATTTCTACGGCGTCGTGCAGAAAGAGACGAGAGAAGAATCTGACACAATTCCTTATTTGGTATTAAATCAAATTATTAAAATTAATAGTTTAAATTTGCATTTCGGTCCGGACTACGAAATCTTAAACCACTTTAATCCATTTAAATGAAAAATAAAAGGTTAAACTTTTTTTAATGCTAGCTTAAAACGATTTGTTTGACGATAATTTCTTGACGAGAGAAGAGCTGAAAATCAGTTTGTAAACTGTAAATCGCTTGACTAACACATTTTAATTTTATTTATATAATTCCATTTTCCGTAATCTCAGAGCTGACATTATTGTAGTTTAAAAATCCACTCTACGTTTTTATTGTTTGTTTTTTGTCTGCCCTTTTTTATCTTTTACTTGAGAATCTTACAAGAAAACAGTTGTGGCAGTTGGAGACAAAGCCTCTCAATAGTTTGTAAACTGCGGAAAATCGTTGCAAGGAGTTAAATCAAAACTCAAATATGCATTAACACGTACCTAGACAATCATCCTTATCCGATAAAGCGGAAGTTTGTCAAACATTTGTAGAAGTAGTGCTATTTTCACCATCGATAAATATAGCCTACAACAGAAAGTTTTAATCGGCGACCTCGTGACGTTACCGAGGCAAAAAAAGACTAGAATGCAGCCTTGGACTTTGTTGCATTTGGTTTAACTATTAGATAACAATGAGTAACAGCAAGTATGCTACGCACGTATAAAACGCAAATAACGCTTTTAGTATGATTCATACTCTATCCAACGAGGCAGCTGAACTGATAAAGTTTATCTGGCCAAAATAATCATACTTCCTTTAACAAGATCGCCGAAGAATTGCAAACAACCAGTTGCGTGGACAAAAATCGTATTAATTGATGCGAAACTATTTGGTAAAATGACGATTTGAGCAGTTAAAAAAAAAATCACCTATAAAGCTGATTCGCTTCCTAATAGACTTGGTGATTCGCCAACAAACAAGACGTGATGGTAGTGGCGCGGTGATGTAAAGGATTTATCAAGTGAAAAGTATTTATCGCCCCAAGAAGAAAGTGACGATTGGATTAACGTTAATACTGGTGGATAGTGAACTATTAGGATGGAGCAAACCCGTACAAACCACGACAGACTCTCTTTCTCTGTGGTGCAATAAACGAAGTCTTAGTGCTTTCAGAATAACAATTTCAACAAAAATATTACGACTTGAAGCACACAAGTGTATGTACATGGAATTGCAGTAGAGGACATAAAAACACTTGTTTGACGACTATTAAGTGAAATGCTGAGGGAGAAGACGGGGTTTGGAGTTGGTACGCTATCATTTTATCGTACGAGGGAGGTAGGCATATCTTAAAGAAGTAGAAGTAAAATATCACCTATTACGTTATGATATGGAGTGTCGTAGCCATTGGACGAAGTAGTCAGGACTTATTCCCATGGTGGAGGGTGAACTCCACCATAGCCGTACAAAATCATGGTACCATGGCAGACTTCCTTTGTTTTCGGTTATATAACGAGTTTTGCCGACTTTGGAAATCGGTTATAGAGATGACGGTTCTAATACTGTATAACACAGAACAACAATGGTATGGTGAATATGAGTTTAAGTGTTGGGGTGGTAAGAAGAGTTACTCAGAAGTGAGTATACAAGTAGGGCCTATATTCGCCCTACGTGGTAGGTGTATCTATCAGAGAGCTAAAAAGGTAAAGCACACAGAATACCTCGTCTTAAGAGGATATGATAATAAATGGCGAGCCGGTGGACGAAGTCAAGGCTACAGATAGACACGTATACTGTATATGTATTTCTGTAGCCCTGGGACGAAGTAGTCAGGACTTGGGAACATTCCCGCACAAAACGCTGAGAAGACCACTTATTGGCTGTTATGATGTGTATTGGCACCTGGCGAGCCGGTGGTCAAGGTGACGTCATACCCAGGACCAGTGGTCATTATCCACAGAGCATGATCCGGCTGCGCCACCGCCAAATGTGGCACACAATCGATCATTACAGATTGACTCACACCTCAAGGTGAGTTGAACCCAAAATACACGCGCATCTAATTGTCGATACGTAATCCGTAATCATGACGGAATATTTCATTTTAAATTTATACAGCTTGTCGACTCTGTTAAGGACACTTTGTTTAGGTAAGATGTCTACGTATGGCTATATATGGTCAAAATCGACAATTGTTTTGAGGAGTCATACCAAAATGAGAAGTGAAGTAGACAGTATCGGAATAGGTCAGTTAAATTTAAGACTTCTCAACCTGACCTCTTACGGCATTCTATTGTGCAAAGAAAAATTAGTGCCAAATCGTAAGTAGATCTAAACATTAGTACAGTTTCTTTCATACTGTATCAACTCACCACCATGTAATGCACGACAGTTCTACGCGCCTACATTCCTTAAAGGCCTATACAGATGGACTTCATAGTTATTCATAGTTAATGAATTGTCGGTACAGTACGTGAAAATCGTAAAATAAGATAATGTAATATTGACGTATTTTTGTGAATCGCTGACGCAGGCGAACTATATCTACTAGTGCTCGAGGATACGAGAAGCCACGGGGAAACAGCCGAGGAAGGACCTCCGGAAATAGCAATCTTGTTGTGATAGGAAATTCCACCTTATCGGCTCTATTAATAGACCACCGTTGCTATATCTGCTGGCGGATAGAACACGTGTGCGACGAGTCCCAGGATTAATTATTGTCCTTTGGAATTCCTCGTCTCGTACTGTATGTTGAAGATTTCCCCTGCACTGGGAACTGGGCTTTACAGTTTGTATGGCTCCAACATGTTGCAACTTTTCTAAGAAAACGTGTTTCCTGTCCTTGTTATCAAAAGGAGCCTAAAATAGTCCTGGTTAAAGGAACAGATATCTTAGTATGAATCAAAGCTACACAAATCATCTCACTCCATTTTTACAGGATAGGCATCGCAAGTTAATTCACCTTTATAATTTCATTGTCTGCATCAAGTTTTAGCATATTTTAAGCAGAATTATGAAACTTATTAAATCTTATACAGTTCAGGATTAGACTTTGCTAGGTCCGTTAAGTAGGTATATTACTTAAAAATATATTTCCTCAACAAAAGAATCGAATTCTGAACTATACCAGTTAAGTAAAATTTCAACCAGAATAAGAAGCATATTAATCTTATTTAAGTAAATCTCATACTGTCATACAAATCGGGGGAAGGTTTCTTAGGATTTGTTTTATTACCGCGTGATGTTAAACAAATTTTTTTTTATAATTACAATCGAATGTATATTGTTTAATGAATGTCTAATACAATGCACCCACTCGTGTTACCGGAATTAACTTTTCGGTGATTCAGTCACTGTATCAACACAATAAGCCCACTTGACTTGAAATTACTTGAAGAGAAAAGAAGTCAATTACTGACTCCGCCACTTCCGCCGGATACGATCAAGAGATCCGGTTTAGTGGAGTGGTCGGATTCTCGGAATGTTTGCAATAGCAACACACTAACACACTCCCACCAGAACAGCTGGAGTGGAGATGAGAGAGAAGCAGAAGAATAATACGGCGATGATTCAGTGATTCACCAGTGACGCAGTCAGCTGATGTCACTGTCTTCAGTACTGCCAACCTTCGCAGAGAAAAGTGGAGCCAAAGCGCGAGACACAACAAACATAAACAAAGGAACGCGACGCTCTATGTGTGTGTACATAACACTTAACACTGATGACTAAAATGAGGTTAAATGTTATAAATAATTTAAAACAACAAGTGTAGACGATTGTTAGAAATGTTTTTTTTAGAAATGCGTTCCAAGTAAGAAATGTTATGAGTTTAGAGACGATAAAACTGTAACATTAAGATGTAAAAATTGAAATTTTCCATCTGACCTCTAAGAAAAAGAATGATTTTATATCCACTTATATTAAAATGACAAATAGTTTCAAACACGTGGAATGTAAAAGAAGTCATAATTTACTACAAAGTAAGGGCGTAAACAAATTTTAAAATTCATGTTTTTTTTTATTAAAAAGAAAAAAAGACAACAAATTTCGAACTTTGCAGTTTCTTTCTACATCTAGTTGTCCTCTCAGTGACCCGGCGCGTGATTCACACTATGACCGACGTGTTGTCTATGACCTCAGGTACACTACACGTACACATACCTTTGGTTTGGTGGTGTTGGCCTACAGTGACTGAGTGTACTTAAAATTATATGACTTAATCTGTCACGTCTGTGATTCCACTGGGATTACAATAATTCTTATTTTGTTTACCAAGGTACAAATGATTCACCCAGTGACGTTTTGTCATGACTTCATCACAATTTTGGAGGGAACATTTTGCCGTTTATAGCAGGGCCGGGGATAGTAGCTAGTAGCTACTATCCCTGGCCCTGGTTTATAGTGTTATCTCTCTAAATGTCTAATCACAGATGACAGGTGGTACAATGACAAAGTGTGGTTACATTGTTATCTCTCTAATGTCTCCTCAATGTTTAGTTGTGGTAGTGGTGGTACAATGACAAAGTGTGGTTCTAGTGTTATCTCTCTAATGTCTCATCAATGTTTAGTTCTGGTAGTAGTGGTACAATAACAAAGTGTGGTTTTAGTGTTATCTCTCTAATGTCTCATCAATGTTTAGTTCTGGTAGTGGTGGTACAATGACAAAGTGTGGTTATATTGTTATCTCTCTAATGTCTCATCAATGTTTAGTTCTGGTAGTAGTGGTACAATGACAAAGTGTGGTTCTAGTGTTATCTCTCTAATGTCTCCTCAATGTTTAGTTGTGGTAGTGGTGGTACAATGACAAAGTGTGGTTCTAGTGTTATCTCTCTAATGTCTCATCAATGTTTAGTTCTGGTAGTAGTGGTACAATGACAAAGTGTGGTTTTAGTGTTATCTCTCTAATGTCTCATCAATGTTTAGTTCTGGTAGTGGTGGTACAATGACAAAGTGTGGTTACATTGTTATCTCTCCAAAGTCTCCTCAATGTTTAGTTGTGGTAGTGCTGGTACAATGACAAAGTGTGTTTATAGTGTTATCTCTCTCTCGTCAATGTTTAGTTCTGGCAGTGGTGGTAAAGGCACTAAGAGTGGTTGTTTTAGTGCAAGTTTCTTTCCACTTGAGGTATTAAACTACAGTATATCTGATTAAAGAGTTACAAAGTTCATCATTTCTGTCTGGCTTAGCGCTTAGCGCTATATCTGCACAATAGCAATGGATAGGTTTGTAGTTAGGCTATGTTTTAACACACTTTGGTTTTATGACTCAATCTAGCCTTTGTTTCTCCGTTTTTACCAAGGTACGTATGAATCATACAGAGTGTTTCAAAATGAAAGAGCAGATTTGGACATGTCACATGTTTGAATCTACTCTTTCATGGGTCAGATTATGGAAGTGGGGTAAATCCACAGCCTAAGTAGCTGTTTTCTCTTGATCTAATTCCTGGAATTATAAAGCTATCTATCTTTTATTTACTCCCGTTAAAATGAATCATATATTTTTTGTACACTCAAAATTCCTGTGTAGTGTGCTGTTACTTAATATAAATACTAGTTGACAATTTCAAAAATGAGTTTTCTCTACTTTTATGGTTGATAGATTTTTATTTATTTTTAGTAATTTTCAGACATTTTACCTTTGTATAGCATGAGACAATTAATTTTAGTTATCTTGAAATACACATGTACAAAGCTTGAGTTCTGCATTCATTTAACATGGGCGTGACAAGCACAGTTACGGCACAGTTGACTGAGTATGTGAGTGTGTGGTGTGTGTTGGTGTGATGTGTAAGGTTTTGTTTCACCAAGGTCGACCAGATACACAGTTCCACTCCTGATACACTGGATATTTATAGGTGTGAATGGCCAACAATGGTTGTGAAGTTAGGTAATAATGCCTTGCCTTCTCCACTCTACATCTGTTGTTAATATACAAATATGGGTTGCTAAACTTTGTCTAGCTTTATAATGTTCACAGGATTAGGCTACTGCAGTTTGGAAGATAACTTACGTACTAGGTTTGACACAAGAAAGTAATTTTGTCTTTATTTGTATATTGGCATAATTAAAAACATATTACAATATACATTTACAAAACACATAAAAAAGTATATAACATTCAAAAGTCCATTGAAAATTTATCGACAGGCGAAATAAGGTTCACTTTTCTAAAATGCACGTGAGTGTGGTTCTTATGACAATAGACATGTACAGTAAGTTACATAATAAACTATTTTCTTAAATCAGACCTAAGGATTTATCGACAAATTTATTTTTGAAAACTTGGTAACATTGTAAATAGACAGAGGGTAATAACCCTTTCTTATATTGAGAAAATCTGCTTTGGAGGCCACATAATTAAATGAAATCAAGTGTTTATTTGTTGATATTTTTAAGAGTTAACCAAATAAAAATTTCTGACAAATAGAATGACTTTAAAAATTACTAAATTCCTTTTTTTTGCAACTCATCATTACCTACTCGACACTGATTACTCTTATATCTACAAAATGTATTACTATAGTTACAGGTATTTAGTTAATTACAAGTTTTAAATAACGTATCACAAGTAGGGTTTGGTTCTAAACTCAGATGCTGTTTATGTCATTGGACGATCTGTTAATTAGTATCCCATCTAACAAAAGGTCAATGTTAGATGGTAGCCAATTACTTTAGATTAAAACTTTAATTTTAAAACCATAAGCAAAGCTAATGGTGTCCTGATGCCTGACTGAAGCAATGCAGGCCTGATGCCCCTAAATGGAGAGAGGATAAAGGAAGTTGATTTAATTTATAGTCTAATTATTTCTGGATTTATGTCTTCTTTTGGATTGTAGTTTTTTGCAGTAATGAACTTAAATTCTAGACCATTTAAGTGTTATCATTTGTGTTTTGTATCTGACTCATAGGAGCTTCATTTCATTTAGTCGTCTATGCAGACTTGCTACCAAAGAAACGAGGGAAAATGGAAGAATAAGAGATTTCATTAACCCACCTTAAGGCCCCATTTTCATTACTTTCACATGATAATGAATACAATTTAATAGAATGGCAAGCTAAAAATTCAATTTGAAAGAGCAACGTACAAAACAGAAATTCAGCAACACTTAAATCAAAGCCATTGTTTGTTTATTGCTGCCGCTTCTTTGATGTAGAGCTTGATATGCGTCACACAGACAGGGCCAACCGTTGTTTGCATTTCAACAAGCCTAATTTCCCAAGTACTTTGCAGTGGGCTTTCCCTGCCCTTGAGCTCCTATGGCTGCCAGGATACACGAACACGACTGTTAATTTGTTCCTAAACGTACGTGAGAAATACAGCGTACTTATCTTGCCGGCAAGACTTGCATACAAAAATCAATGCATTCTACAAAATATATTTATTGTACAAATAATACCGTACTGGAAAACCAATCAAATCGGCTTAGATAGCATACTGCCTGGTTTTTATACTGCCTTTAAATAAGCAATCTAATATTTTTGCAGGTGACTTAATAACTAACTCTTAACAAAAAAAATCTTTTGTAAAAACACAAATATTTTCTGAACCTTTATTATATCAATTGCCAAGATCAATAAATAATTTGTAGAATTACACATACTTTAAATCCCGTTAGTGTTACTTTTTTCAAGGAAATGAGTTTGTATTTCAAAATTAAATTTTCACTGTCCATAATATGGAATGATGTGGAATTATTATATTGAGACATAGGCTACACATTTCACAGGTTGAATTCCATTTTATTTTCATAATAAAAAATATATCTTTAAAAATCTTAAATTTGTTAATAGGCCCATTTTTCTAATGGTAGAAAACTACATTCTAAAAGGCTACAGTTTTTCTGCTCCACAACATTAAAACATGCCTACAACTTTTTTCAATAACTTTTCTCTAAAAATATTATAAAAATGACTCAGAATCGCCAATTTACAGAAAACTACAGACTACAGAAAATGTTAAATTAAAATTCACTAATAATTGCAACATTCCATGTAGAGTAAACACAACATAAAACAATTATACAAAAATATGTTTAGTTAAATTGAGTACAAACTAAAGAAACTTAACTTACCGTATATTACGATATAACACAAATAAGAATAACTTTTTGTTTGAAAGAAGACAGGCTTGTTACATACAGAAATATGCCTGGAAGCCATACAAAGGCTTACAAATATAATCTTGCTAACAATGTTTGTCTAGCCGACCTTAGGATATAATCTTTCATCTATCATCTCCATTACTTGTGAAATGATTAATTAATTCATTTCCCACTGTATTTAAACTGACAGCCAAATCTATATCTATACTTATTTAATACGCAAGCACGATTTTTGTGACAATTACTCCTCCGAAACTACTGAACCGATTGACATGTTTTTGGTGTCATTGGAAAGAGGGTAACGTGAAGTTGTGCAGGAAACTTTCTTTTTAGGGAAATAATGAGAGATTGAGGCCCTGTAGCCCTTTAAAGTTTCGTATTTCTCCATAAGGATAACATGGGAGATAATTTTTATTTACAGAAACATATGTTTCTTACTTGAAAATAGTCAAAGTCTACTACATAATAATTGCTGTGTATTATGACTCTTAATGTATACCTACTACATTTCAATCAAGGATTGTGTACCTTAAAGTTTACCCATAATGGATCTTACTACTTTATTTTAATGCTGGGAATAGTAAAATTTAGTGGAGAATAAGTTAGGTACCATGATTTAAAAACTTTACTATAATAATTTATGTATTTAAATCACAAATCTTTGACATTATTAATTCATTTGAAACTAAACAGCTGATCGACAAATCAAACAAATAATCTACTTCATGTGAATAATGTTATTACACAAACATAGTTTTTTTAACCAATATCTTGATTCTTTTTTACTTGTGGGTGTATTTTGAGTTTGCAGTTATGAAAGCACCAAGCCAAGTAACTTTTTTCAAATTTTCTTTATAAACTAACAGTATTAATGAATTACTACATGAACTTGACAAGTCAGGAGATTAATTGTCAGTTTACCAAGGGGAAGAAGAGTGGGTCCTTGAAACAGACGAAGGCGCAGACACCCAGTGGATTGCCAAGACACAGATTAGACTAATAAAAGGGGGCAGTGGTTTTATTGATGAGGGATATTAATACATCAAAAAGGGCCTTATTAATGGCACAAGGCTTTGTGATCAGAATGGTTAACAACTTAATAGAATGTAAAGTCTTAACTGGAACAAGTGAGTGGGGACATATTTTAATTTCGAGGATAAAAATTTACCCGTCTGAAACAAACTTACCTTTTAAAATGGAAAGATGCTAATTTCTGTTACCTTTGGCATTTGCAGCGCTGTTCTTACCCAGACCAATTTCAATCATGAGCAACTATATTATATGTTGTTTTAAGTAGGCTACATCTATTAATAGGATAAGCATATTCGTTACCGAAAACTCTGACCAAGGTAATCTTCCTGAAGGTAACTTTAAGGCTAAAATCGTAGTATTCATGGAAGTGCTTTTGTGATAAAAATATTTTTTTAGTGTTTATTTTTAAAATTGTGTTTTCTTCAAGCAGCATTTTTATGACCCTCAAAATATGCTACATAGGCCTATTGGTTTGATATGATAAAATGTTTTGTTAAATGTGTTATAAAATCTTTAAAACATAACTACCCTATAACCTTGCTCGCTGCCTATAACATACTTGAATTTGAACACTTATTAATTTACTAAATATAATACACATACAGCTAGAAAATGGCTGGACAGCTTCCCTTCCAAGGCTTCATTATTATTGTTAATTTTCGACGTCGAGTCAATATATGATACGATGAATTTGTTTTCTAAATTCATATGTTATTTTGCGGCGCATTGAGCCGCACAGGTTCACTAGTACTTATTTAATACGCAAGCAGGATTTTTGTGACAATTACTCCTCCGAAACTACTGAACCGATTGACATGTTTTTGGTCTCATTGGAAGGAGCGTAACGTGAAGTTGTGCAGGAAACTTTACTTTTTAGGGAAATAATTAGAGAGTGAGGCCCTGGGGCCCTTTAATGTTTCGTATTTCTCCATAAGATTAACATGGGAAACAAAAATTGTTGTGAAACTCCAGCTGTTGTCAGAAATTAAAAGTGAGAAGAAGGATGTTAATTTTAAACAGTCAATAAGTTTTCTAATCCAACAGTTTGCTACAAACATTTACTGACTTGGTTGAAATGAAATGTTTACTATAGTTCGGCCGCTTAGAAAACGACCTGCGCGCTAATGGTAAACCAATGCTGGAGGAGGTCGCTTTCTAAGCTGCCGACCTATATTTGAATCTGGGTTGGCGTAAATATTACAATGGAAAAAAGCGAGAGAGCCTGGATAAATTGATATACTAAAAATAAAACTGAATTAACACTGTGCTACATTTCTTAGTAATCATTGAAAGAGCCAATTTGCAAACTATGGAAACATAGGAAAGTCATAAAACACCACCAAAGAGAAGAAATAGAAATAATGTTTTTTTTTAGTTTATCATCGTTATTACGGACAACCTAATGCGGAGTAAGGCTATTTGTAGAAAACAAGATCAGCTTTTGAAAAATGATAAGATATTTACAAGAAATTTTGATTACTATGTACATGTTGCTCGAATTCGAGCAATTGCAAAGTATTACAGGAGTTATTTCAAAACGAATAACAGTCATATTTACAATGAGTTTAAAGAGTCAACTCAAAGATTACCGGTGTGTAACTCATGGAGATACTCACGATGTATATAACAGTAATTAACATTTCCTGTAAATATTGTATCATATTTCATAACCTGGTATTGCTTTTTAATGTTTTCTACAAACATTTCCTGACTTATAGCCATATAAAGTTGTCCATGTTTATCTTCGTTATTGATAAACCTAAAACATTCCGGCTGGTTTTCTCCTTCTCAAATTGCCTCGCTGTACAGGCAACACAGGTCATTGATAGAGGGCCAATTGAGAACGAAAAGTCGTTTTGGGGTAGTGTTAGGACACATTTGTAACCTAATAGTTGAGATTGTCCAGGGTCAGGTGCTGACTGTCCCGCTCCACTGTTCTGTAGCTGCGGTCATTATCACGATTACGCCTCCTGTCTATGTTTCGTTGTCATCACGTCGAAAGCATTTAAAAGAAGAAAAAAAACAACAAATAAACAAATTATAGCTACACAAAACAACGATAAATGCACAAATTTAAGTTACAGTCATGCTAACACGATCCGCCATAGCGACAAAAAACAACAATAAATACGCAAATTTAAGATACAACCATAATAACGCGATCCGTCTTGGAGGTTATGTTTACACAAACTGAAATAGTAAATAAATGTACTCAATGCGTTTCAATGAATTGAAAGATAAATAACAGCAATTAAATTATACAGCTGATCAAAATGTAAACAATTATGTTCTTCATAAGGATAACATGGGAACTTTCAAAGCCACTGGGGCAGAGCCCAAGGGACTTTTTCAAAAATGTAAGGCCAGTTTGCAAATCTACGCAACACGCTCTTTCCAATGAGACGTCAATGGATAAAATCGGCAAAGAAATGGCGGAAGAGTTCAACCGACAAAGTTTCATGTAGCGTATTAATTATATAGATATCGATCTGTTATGTACATCATGAGTATTTCCAAAATCTTTGAGTCGAATCTTTTAAAGTGATCAGAAATTATGACTTATTCATTTTAAAATAACGCCTGTAATACATAGCAATTGCTCGAATTCGAGCAACAGGGACACTAGTAAAACTTATTACACAAACATATAATTAAGCGCTAAGCGTTGACATGTTGATATCATTAAGCTGTTCTTAAGCACTAAGAAACCATATAGCCTGATTTCCATTATAAATAAAAATAAACAAAAAAGTACAACCAAAACAGTAAATGTTTACAGCCATACTTGTTTACTTAGCCACGGATTTCTGTTCGCAATAAGACGTGAGTGTAGCAAATACATGAGTTTATCGTTGCTAGGCAAAGAGCATACACCCGAAGATCGGATAGTCGAAGCTCTATGACATCAACCCTTTAGGAGTTTTACATCGGGTAAATTAAGTTTATTTTTGTTGATTTAGAATTTTGTTTGCTTGTTTGCAAGGAGCCTTGCACCAGGCCAATATGTATATATATAAACAGCGAGGTCTTTCCAACATCCTCATTGTAAACTGTGCTGAGTATTGTATACTAGGATTGCTTTCATAGCAATGAAAGCCAGTTAAGCGGAGCAATCATGATTCATGATCTTTAATCAAACAATAAATTAAAATTGTTTATATAGATATATTACAAAATACAAATGTTCCACACTCTGCACTGCTAGCCTTTACTACTTCCTTCAGCACTTCCTACGTTGTGTCGCGGACCTGTTTCCCTTCCTTCCCATAGCTTTATAGTATTAAAGATACCTTAATGTAACTGCCTCAAACGGTTCCCACACTCCGCACTGCCAGTCTTTACTACTTCCTTCACCACTTTCTACGTCGTGGAACTGGTTTCCCCCCTTCCCATAAAACATGTAACTGCCACTAACGGTTCCCACACTCCGCACTGCCAGCCTTTACTACTTCCTTTACCAACTCCAATGTTGTGGACCTGATTCCCTCCCTTCCCATCACATTTTAGGATTGCAGATACATTTATCTAACTGCCACAGACGGTTCCCACATTCCAGACTGTTCACCTTTACTACTTCCTTCACCACTTCTTACGTATAGGAGCTGTTTCTCTCCCTTCCCATAGCATTTTAGTATTGCAGATACATAATGTAACTGCCATAAATGTTTCCCACACTCCGCATCGCCAGCCTTTACTACTTCCTTCACAGCTTCCTATGTTGTGGACTTGTTTCCCCCCTTCCCATAGCATTATATTATTTTAGATACAATTATCTAACTGCCACTCCATGAATATTTACCACAATCCGCACTTCTCGCCTTTACTACTTCCTTCACCACTTCCTATGTCGTGGACCAGTTTAAGTTAGCCATTTATGAGTTGGATCCATGAAGGTAATTCACCGATGAATTTTTTAAGATAAAATATTATTTGTTATAACCTTATTTAGCAACGTAGGGTAAATCAAATCTGTTAATGTACCTAAGAAAGTATGTTTTATCTATGACTGTACATATTCGATCAAACTGTCGTTTCCAAATTGCGACTTAAATGTAAATCTAAGACTTTCTCTGTTGTATTTAATCAGTAGTTGTAATCATCCGATTCTTCCCTTTGTACTGTGTTTAGGTCGTGGATTAATTTTAACATAGTCTATGATTCTTTGTTTTGTTTACATTTAGGGCCTACGTCGTTACTTTGTAACCATCATAGCAACCCATAAGACCAATGTTAAAATTTTAAAACTTTGAGTTGCTTTACATTATTAAATTGAAAATTGAAATTGGTTATGTCTAATAGCAAACATTTGACAAAACAACCTTGGTAAGTTTGGCTAGAATTTGTTCAGCCGTTATTGAGATTAAGTGTTATAGGCCTAACGATTGCATTGAAGTTGATCCCAAAGAGCTTTGCTTCACTCCACTCAATAAAAGTATTAATCTATTTATATCTATAAAAGAGGAAGTATGTATGTATGTATGTTAGGTACCTACTTTGTTTGGTTGCCATTTAATAAGTATTAAAGTATATACCCTATGGACTCCAAAACCGCTTGACAGATTGTAATGACACTTTCAGGCATTATAAGCATTATTCAAGGATGGTTTGTGTAAAGTTTGGTGCAGATCTGATAAAAGGGCTCCGCCCCAGTGGGGTTTGAGGGGTGCAATGTCAAACTTTTGGAACACAAATTTATTAAAAAACCCGCATATATAGAACAGAATAACCTTTTTTTCTAAATCAAAATTTTAAAATCCGTTAAATTTGTTTATTTTAAAATTACCTACAAAACAACAAAAAAGAATCATCAAGATAACTGTAGTAGCTCCTGAAATAATGGTACCAAAGTGCAAAAATTACAAACTTACAGGAATTCGCATTTAATAAAGGGGTTACATTTTTTTCTACTGATTTTATTATTTTTGTGTTATGTCATGTTATTGGTGAACACGCAACGCTGCACTCGTCAGTGCTACGCCGTTGCCATCTGAGCTATCACGCCACCATCGCCCTACCAGGTAGATTGCAGTTATAAGCAAGCTCACGACAACACTAGCGCTCGTAGGTCTGATTTATAAGCTCATCACCATAAGCCCATTTGTAATATTTTAGGGATTCGAGATTCTATTTTTTTAGGATTTTGACCATCTCTACTTACCAGAATCAAAATCTGAGCTCCCTGGTGCATCCATCCCCCCTCCTTGACCATGATATTTGTCTGAAAAAAAAAAGAATTATTTTAGAATATTTGGTAGCTTTGTATTATACGGAGGCCACTTATTTAACATGTGCTGCGGTGGTTAGGTTTGGTTGGGTTATCATAAAATATGTTTGACTATTCTCGTTTCGTTATGCAAATTTTAAAATTAGTTTTGTTATGTATAAATCAAACCATACCAGATGAATCATATTATTCTCATTTATTAATGCATTTTTTATGCATTCATTCAATAAGTTATATTTTTATTTCTCTGAGTTTAAGTTGAAAATCATCTATTTTTTACGTGATAGCCTAATCATTAACTTATCACTGACTTGAATTTTTTCAAGCAAACCCTGAAAATAACTTTGTAATTAATTAGTTTTTCCAATACAATATAAAATCATGTAGGCCTACCCATAAAAGAGTGAAACAAACTTATTTGAAAACACAAAATCCTATCAAAACACTAAATCTAACGTAAGCCTAAGTCATTTTCTTCTTTACATTTTATACATATAATATTACAATATCTTATATATTTAAAAAATTTGGTTTTTCTTTTCCGAGTTCGTTTGGCTCTTCTACCTAAAAGATTTTCATGATCGAGGTCTCAAATTGAAAGTATGCAGGCACAGATTTAACCAGTGGCGGTTCCAAGGGGGGGGGGGCTACAGGGGCTATAAAGCCCCCCCTTGGACCCTGGAAAAATAAATTTAAACGTACATTTCATCCTTAAAATACGCAACCTCATAAAACAAGACATTGATGTAGTTTTTATTAAACTTAAAAGCGATGGCAGGAGTAGTATTAAGTCCCACATAGAAAAACTTTGTGGACACTAGCACAACAAATAAAACAATATTCTACGCTATGGAAAGTGTTGTACGCATCATCAAATTTTTACAGCAGTCAGCTGTTGACATGCTAGGGCAAAGGCAAGCACTGAGCGCGCGAGTGAGGACGGGGAAACAGCTGATTTCCTGATGTTCCACAGTTAGTTGTCAAATTGTCTGCTAGCCACTAACTTTACACAGGTATCAATCAGCCATCAGCGGTAGCACCAGAGTGGCCTATTACCATTGACTATATAAACATTAGTGTTAGTGTTAAAGTTTATAAAGTTAATGCCATTACTGAATTCGATACAATACATATTGTGACATATCTATGAAATGGAGAAAAACGTAAAGTTAAAAAAAGTGTCTACTTGCTTGCATGACATATAACAGGTGAAATGGGAGGTTTTAGGACAATTTGGCACAGTTCTAGCCAGTAGAAATGGCTTTATAAAGTCACTAAACGGCTTTTAGGAGATGGATTCGTAGTCTACAGTAGGTCTTTGTTGTGAAATTCATGAATGCAAGTTCGCCATAGTTTGAGTTTAAAATGTCTACTTGCTCATGACAAAGACAAATAACAGGTGAAATGAGAAGTTTTTGGACGGTTGGACACAGATATAGACATTAATAATGGCTTTAGAAAGTTAGTAAACAGTTTTTATAGCAGGATATGGCCGTAGCCTACAATATGTTTTGAGATTTATGAATGTAATCGTCATGGTTAGTTTTAAAAATGTCTACTTATTCATGACAAATAAATGTGTAAATGGGAGGTTTTGCACACAGTTCTAGACGTTAAAACTGGCTGTAGAAAGTCGCCTAACGGCTTTTAGGAGGATATGGCCGTAGACTACAGTGTGTTTTGAAATTCATGAATGCAATCGTCATAGTTTAATTTGTTAGGCTAAATGTCTATTTGCTCATGACAAAAAACAGGTGAAATGGGAGTTTATGGACGATTGGGCACGGTTTAAGGTGTTAAAAATGGCTTTAGAAAGTCACCAAACGGCTTTGAAAATTCCAAATTTTTGAGTCCTTGATGGCAAATCTGTGTGTGCATAGGTACCTTCAATTTGAGACCTTAATCATGAAAATCGGTTGGGTAGAAGAGCCAAACGAACTTGGCAAAGAGAAACCAATTTAACTCCCTTAAGAAATACATGGAGATCAAATTCCGTTAACAAATTAACCAGGTGGGATTATAGATGAATATATGCCGATCCTTGATGGCAAATCCAGTGGCGGTTCTAGGACCTTGTCAGGGGGGGCTTGGGGGGAGCACCCCCTGACAAAGCAGGGGGGTCCGG
Organism: Macrosteles quadrilineatus; assembly: GCF_028750875.1. NCBI lineage: Eukaryota > Metazoa > Arthropoda > Insecta > Hemiptera > Cicadellidae > Macrosteles > Macrosteles quadrilineatus. The sequence continues at coordinate 56,979,722 of NW_026542598.1, read as the reverse complement.
GGCTCCTCCGCCGGGAAAATTTGGAATTTTCAAAGCCGTTTGGTGATTTTCTAAAGCCATTTTTAACACCTAAAACCGTGCCCAATCGTCCATAAACTCCCATTTCACCTGTTGTTTGTAATGAGCAAAAAGACATTTAACATATCTTTTCTGTTATCGAACGGAATTTCAAAATTGTAAGCAAGTCTGGTTAGTTATGTTAGTTTAGTTTAGAACAGTTTAATTTCTTAATCCATAAGCCTACATATATTTTTGCCCAAACAAGACTAGTTGTTGTCAATTTGTAGGCTATTACGTTTGAAGATATTAAAACAGAAGGAATATGGATCGTAAAGGAAAAAAAATACAACAAAAAATCATCGATTATGAATGATTGTTCTCTTTAACAGAAAGTACCGGCTTTTCAAACCTTTAACAAACAAACTACCATTACAATTCATGATATTGAGTTATTTGTTGAGTTTTCTAGGGACTGGATTCCAAGAAACAAGTCGTCAAAAGCGTCTGTCCCCCTCCCCCTCTTATTAGCCTACTTGTTGTTTGATTTTGCTGCCCCTTCCTCACATGCCATAGGCTGAATCACTCGAAACTAACTCAAATATAACTTATACCGTATGTTAAATTATGGAGAGAATCGTATTTAGACACACAATAACTTAACTGGTCTCAAACCTTTCCCGGTAGAAAAGTCTTTTCTGTAGGCCTACCGCCCATTTCCTGCCGATCCAGTCCAGTTAAAGCAATGTGCTGGTAAAAATAGTCCGGTTAAAGAAATGTTAACTTACTTCAGCCAAGGTTAGTCCGGTTAAAAAGGTACCAGATAAGAGGGAGTCTACTGTAAATCAGTCTTGTATTATACCTAATCAAAATGAAAAAAAATTAAGATTTAACTTACTTAAGCTACTGTGAACAGTTAAAGGGTACATTCATTGCTAAGAAAAAACTCATATAGGCTAACTTAATAGAAAATATCAGAAGTCACCATCTGCAATGGATTTGTCCACGTAATAACCTCCAGGGTATATTTTTTTATGGTATGAGAATGGACCCAGCTGTTCCTGATCATTGGGCTTTAAAATTACTCTTGAGAAATAAAATGATCCTGGCTAAGAAAACAGCTGGATTGTTGTTACAAAGCTACACAGGATCCCTTCACACCATTCTACACTCATTCTTCACTCATATTTGGGTTGAAATATGCACCTATAGTAATACCAGAAACAAAAGAACCCTGGGCCATTTCGAGCCGCGCAGGTTTGAATGCTACGCCACCCTACCTGCGCGAACCACGTGATCTTTTCGTTTCTGCGCAGGTTGTTTTGTTCTTGGGATATCTGTAGCATACCCATCTCAATGATTGATAACTTAATTGATGTTTTCATTTAAGGGCTGAATTAAACTTATTTATTCTATGGCTTTGATAAAATGAACTAGGCCCTAATTTGTATTAAATTTTAAGTAGCAGGCCTTGGATGACAATCAGTTATGCGATTAGCATTAAATCAGTTTCTTAGGAAACAGTGCAGCTGTGGTTTTGGACACTTAAGTATCAACTTGACCAAACTTAGCCTACTGTTATCTATAAGTACATTAGGCCTAAGTTATTTCTATTTCATTAATTGATAGTCCAATGAAAAATGGCATCTGGGTCCGGAATCAGGCTTGGAATTGAACCAGCGAAACTTCAAATTTAAAGACCAGCACAAAGTAACATAACTTAAGTAAGTTTAACCACTCGACCACCCAAACTAGGATACGGTAACTTACTTTGAGGTATTCACAAGTTAAGAAAGGTAAGTTAAATCCTACCCTACTTTATTATGTAACTTACCGGTACCTATATTTCTAACAGGCAAGAAAATCGGCATACAATTGTTCAGGACTTCAGGCGTCTACAAAATGATATCATTTCTCATAAGTTAGGCAACGCTTAACTTTCACATGGACTTTAAAAAAAATTTTCCAAACACTTTAGTTTGCTTTAAGTTTGGTTTCAGATTTTTTAGTAGGTCCTGCGCCTAAACATTTCAAGATTGCAAAAAAAACCAACAGTCAAGTTAGGCTCAATTTAAAAGACCAGCTGTTGAGAAATCCTGACTAAATATTGATGTATTAAAGCTCCATTAGCCTATTAATATCTCTCAGTGGTGACCTGTTTATATTAAAACACTGAAAGCAACGAGCTTTCAAGAAAGTATCCTTAATCCATTTTGGACATCTCAACAGATTGACAAATCCTTGACTGTGATAGGCCTTGGATGTCAAGTAACAATTGAGTGATTTATGATTAGAATAATTCTACTCTGTCTACTTGGATACAGCTAATGATTGCTATCAACAAGTCATAAGGGTCTTAAAACTTTAGAGGGAACGTTCATAAGTTTCTATTTAGAATAGTGGTGCCGAGACATAAGTTTAATCCTACTTCATTTTGATCAATTATATGACAATTCAGTAACAGACCTACAAATCAGTCACACAGGAATCTTACAAGCGCCATTTAAATCTAAATACGGTTGATATTTATACACAGTCCACAACTAAATTATTGCCGACTTGAAACTCCATTTCCAATACAATATATTATTTTATCCAGATTAAAATTCAGAAAATCATAATCGCCATCTTGGTACCCTTCTATTGTGGAGATGTACAAACGTCAAAGTAGGCCTGAGGAGGGATATCCTGAACGTTAAGCAGTGAGAAAATGATGCTTAGATATTTAATAAGTGAGTAATTAGAGAATAAGTGTAAATATCAAGCTTACTTTGACCCTGGGGTTGATCATCTCCACTCTCGCGGTCGGACATATCCTTTACCTAGAAAGCGATTTAACCCTCTTTTTGCCCGAAAGGTAATTATTCCTACGCCGGACAATGCTACGCCACGTCTACCGTATAAAATAGATCATGAAGTAATTTAAGATTGAGGCTATATTGATTTTTCGACACGCAAATAAGTGACACAAACACGAACTAAATAACGTTTAAAGTAGAAAATACTAAATTCTCCTCACTATAAATTCGGTTTTACAAGAAAATGAAACGATTTGACACTTGAAGGGGATATGACGTCTTTGTGTTCTGCTGCACAAGTGCCTTCTATGACTACTTTGAACAGTAAACAAAAACATATGTTTCTCACCTTCTGTATCTTAAATTTTCTATATGCATATGTATGATTATGTAAAAATTAGCTCATTATGATTGCAATAAATTAATCAAACGGGATAAAATATCCCCACTACAGCAAACCTGCAGAATAAGGGAATTCCTATTTGCCTGATTGGATTTACACAAAAATATTTCCCTAAATCACATTTTTATTTACTATTTAAATAGCAATATTTTAACGAGTAAGGCCACGGCCTAGAGCTAAAGGCGGCTGTGGTAGTCCTCAGGACATATGATCCTACTATGGGATGTCCCTGGGATAAAGTGTGCTGTCTGGGCCATGAGGCCTTATTACCTTATTACCTTATTACCTCCTCCTTGGCTTGATACCAGCATTAAGCTGGTTAGGCTGCGTCAACTATTTCAATTATAAAAATAAAAGCTAATATTTACAATATTTACAGACTTCCATTTAGTCGGATTAATAGACTTAATGGCGGTGGATTTAAAGTCCCGTGAGGTCGTCCTCAAAGAACTCCTTAAGCGAGTAATATGGCCTAGCTTTTAGCCAACACTTTAACCTGGCTTGAAACTGATTTTTGTTTAAATCCCTAACTGCAACCGGCAACTTATTGGTCAGTCTGAGGGCCAGGACCGGGAAAGCATCCTTTGTCCTACTGAGCCTGCAATAGGGCACATCAATGTGGTCTTTGCGCCTGGTGTTGTGCGCATGCACCTGCTGCCTGGTGGTGAAGGTATGCACATTGGAGTGTAGGTAGCTGACACATTGAAGGATGTAGTTGCTGTGTATGGTAAGTATGCCCAAGTCGACAAAAATAGGCTTGCAATGCTCCTGTCGCCCACTGCCAGTCATGATTCTCAGAGCTTTCTTCTGCAGTTAAAGGATTCTGGAGACATTAGATGCATGACCCCATAGCTGAAGACCGTAAGTGACGTGACTATGGAATAATGCGTGGTACACCACAACTAGGTAAGCTTTATCGACTAGTCTTGTTAGTTTCCTGAGAAGATGTGTTACTCTTGATAATTTCTTTGCCACGTTATCCACATGATCTTTCCAACTCAGCTTAGGGTCGATCGTAAAGCCCAGTAGATTTACCCTATCAACGTCCTGAGCCAAGTTTGACTGAAGTGAACACAGGATTTTTTTGTGTCTTGTCTTGGTTGAGTTTTAATTTGTTTGTCTCAAACCAATCTTTTGCTGCCCTAAACATCACTTCAGCTCTTTCTGAAGCCGTTCCTGGATTGTCACCAACAGAAATTAGGGTAGTGTCATCAGCAAACCTGAGTGCATTGCCACCTATAGGTCGTTTATCTATGGCTATATGTGGCTATTTATGGCCTAAACATAAGAAACACAAAATAATATAGATTTAGTATGAAAAGCTTAATAATCAGTTGAGTAAGTTGATTAAATAGTTAATAAACACAAATTTTGAAAAAAAAAACGAAAAACAATTTTTTGGCCCAGACGGGTCTCGAACCTGGTACCTTACCTCTGAGCTATCCGTGCTCGATGATTATGAGAGTTTTCAAGAGGTCAAAGAGTAGTCGACAGTTGCAATGGTCGCAATACTTAAAATATTTTTGATACTACAGTTATATAATATGATTCAGTTAATCTGTTAAGGCTTCAAGTAGTTGAATAGTTTTTCTGGTAGTTGGAGAGGACTGGTATTTATAGATTATTTAATTACCATTAGATTAGTACTTTTATAATTGATTGTTATATGACTAAAATTAGTATTGGATTATTTTATTAATTTAAAGTTAGAATTAAATACACGTTTCACACAACAATGATAGAAACCTAGTTTCTCTGAACTCATTTGTAGTAGTTTTTTCCTCAATTTGTTACCGGGACATTACAGGATATCCAGTGGATTTTGTACATGTCATGGGGGCATCCTATGGCATTCGTACATATCACAGGACTTTACAGGATATCCTGAGGTTAACCTATAAATCCCGGCACATACGGTATATTTGTAGGATCCTATTGGTTTCGTACTCGTCCCGGGATTTTAGGGATATCCTGAGGCTGGCGTACATATCCTGAGATATTCTCAGGACATGGGACCTACTATATGGAATGTCCCTGGGATAAAGTGTGCTGGGTGGGAGGGTGCACACCCAAAATCTTCAATCTGCTTGGCTTTTAGACAATCCTTTCTACGATATCATCAATCAATTGTTATCTAGATTTGGTTATCGTTATTTTTCTAAAAATGTTTATACATGTTAACTAGGATTTGTAATATGTATGGATCAAATCTTTGTCAACGCATTTTTGGTACAATCCTGTTTATGTCTTTTTTCATGTTACCAATCTTTTTTATTGTCTAGCAAGATTAATCTGAATCTGGCTTATACAGGGTGAGTTTTAAATGAGTCCCCCCCCTACTTTTTTTATACATTTCTTAAGATATCAACTCCGAACCACGTCAGATCATTGTAGAGTAGCAAGTACTTCATTTTGATTGGGTTTAAATTTTTGGCCACCATCTTGGATCCGCCATATTGGATACAAAGTTATTTTTTCAAATGTAAAGGTAGGGTTGTGACCCACCGTTTCACACAAGACTTTTACGCTGAATACGATGCTGCAATCCGTTTTAAAAAATGTTGATCCATTCTAAAGTTGTGAGAACTTTTTATAACTTTATTTTTAGTCCATTATAACATTGTGCATTTACAAACTAAGGCCATAATATCAAAATAGTGCAAGATAAAGATAAGTGTACACCATTCATTGTTGACCTATTTTCACTCGGTTATGACGGATGTATTTTTTCAACCGCCATCTTGGATCCGCCATTTTGAAATGTGATCAATTATTTTATCCGTTTTTTGTTATCAAGCTTTCTTGATAAAATATTACAATTATTTTTATTTAAAATGTCAATATTTCAAAGACCAAATATGACAATGAAAAACGGATTGCGGCATTGAATTCAGCATAAAAAGATAGTTCAAAATTATGGGTCACAACACCACCTTCACGTTGAAAATAATTTATCACATTTCAAAATGGCGGATCCAAGATGGTGGCTGAAAAAATACATCCGTCATAACACCGAGTGAAAATAGGTCAAATATGAATGGTGGTGTCCACTTATCTTTATCTTGCACTATTTTGAGATTATGGCCTTAGTTTGTAAATGCACAATGTTATAATGGACTACAAATAAAGTTATAAAAAGTTCTCATAACTTTAGAATGGATCAACATTTTTTTTAAACGAATTGCAGCATCGTATTCAGCGTAAAAGTCTTGTTTGAAACGGTGGGTCACAACCCTACCTTTACATTTGAAAAAATAACTTTGTATCCAATATGGTGGATCCAAGATGGCGGCCAAAAATTTAAACCCAACCAAAATGAAGTACTTGCTACTCTACAGTGATCTGACGTGGTTCGGAGTTGATATCTTAAGAAATGTATAAAAAAGTAGAACTCACCCTGTATATATTTATAAATATTTATCTTATGCCACTCATTGATTGTAAAAATGGTGTTTACTGTATGAATAAATAAATAAATAAATAAATATGTATCCTCTATTCGTTCGGTCCGCTCGCTCCACTCAATGAGATTGTATTAAACCAAATGTAACTTAGGTCATTCTGACTTCTGAGATGTTCATCTGACACAGATTCTATAAGTTTCCAAGATAGATGTCTGACCCGTGAACCCGTGAAAGGTCGTTGATGTCATGATGTGAACATGTCAAGGCAATTTGGAATCAATACGAATACTTATAATAGCTTGACTAAACCACCCCAATCTTAGATTTGGAGAGGTGCTAATGATAATATTTTGGGTTTTAATTTGGTTACAAAGTAGTTATTCGTGGAAACCCAGTTTAATACATCCCCCCCTCCGTGTGTAGACAAATTAATTCAGGAATCTTTCTCCTCCAGAAATTTTCTAGGTTTGCAAATTGTGATGTTCTAATTTACAGCATAGCATATTGCAGATTAATTTTCCCACATATATGGCGTACGCAGTTCCAAGTGGGGGTGTGAGTGTGGGAAAACGTATTTCCTCTTTCTGTTTCAAAGGCAGCCGGGGTAGTCTTTGGATTGAATAGATCTTACCAATGGATATTTTTACCTAGGTCTAGCCACAGAAAACGTACTATATTAGTACGTTTTCTGTGGTCTAGCCCATGGTCTAGCCCCGAAACGGCACACGGATGATTTCTCTGGTGCCGTTTGACGTCACTAACTGCTGATGTCACTTTGAGGGAACACCAATACCGCAACGATACGGTATGAGCTATCGACCTCGGTGGTGTAGTGGATAGCGTGTTTGGGCTGATAATCCTATTGTATTGGGTTTGAATCCCGCTGGTAGCATTGACTTTTTGACAACAATTTTTTCATATCAGCAAGTTTGGTTAGGTTATGACAGTTTAATTTTATAATTAAAAAATTATAAAATTCAATTTTAGGCATTTATAATTTCATTTTACAGTATGAACAAAACTATTTTTTAGATTAGTAAACCTTTATTCGATTTTTCCATTATCGGCACGTTTGGTTAGTTTGGTTAGGTTATGACAGTTTATAAAATTGTCTGTTTCTTCAGACGCAGCAGTTAGTGACGTCAAACGGTACCTGAGAAATCTTCCATGTGCCCCACCGGGTCTAGCCCTAGCCTGAATTAACGTGAAAAACAATTCCGTGCTCGTATCTAGCGTCATAGGCTAATCAACATCTGCGCTGGCGTCCGCCTAGGACCAAATAAAATCCAGAAAAATAGTATAATCAATGGTGATACTTGAAAGAGATCTTAATTCATAATACAGTAGTAAACCGCATTAAGTTAACTAATGAGCACTTTAGTCCTGTAGATAATCATTTAAATGTTTGTGTGAAAATATTACAACCCGAAGTGTAATTATTAATTATTGTGTACCTAAGAACTCATACATATAGGAGCTAGAAACATTAATACTTTTCTACAATATTGTAAAGGCACTGGTGAACAAAAACAAAGTTGAGTCGTTTCGTTGAGTCGGAAAATGTCGCTCTGTTAACTGCTTTATCACTGTCGAAAGTTCAAAATCGACCCTTCTTTTTGTTTTATTACTGCTTAAAGTATTTTGTAAAACTGTAAATAATGCTGATCACACTTAAAAATCTTCAACAGCAAACCTTTCAAGTTGACATCGACCCTTCTCAGACCGTAAGTACTAGTTAACTTTTAGCCTAAAACACCATGGCTGTTTCAAGTAGAGCCTGACATTGAAATTGATCAAGAAACATCATTAAGTTATGCGTTCGTGAGCACTTAGGCTATTCACTTATTTTTAGTGATCTATCGCCATCGATTTCAAATTTTACTAATTCCGTCATTGTTATTGTTTACATGAATTGAGTGAGCAAGAGGGATTAGAAGGATGGCCTTTTATGGTTAAAAACAAAAGTAGGCTAGGCCTAGTGAATTTCACGTTTTACTCAATTTCACTCTCTTAGGCCTATGAGTTAGTCTTTATTTTTCTAGCAACTGATGACTTCAGTAGGGTAATTCAGATAGGTAGCTTTTTTAAGCTGTTGTGCTGCAGAGTCACCGATGTAAAAAAGTCATTAATACGAATGATAAATCTTAACCTCACATTCATTCACAAAAGCATTAGGCATTATTTGAGGTTTTATGTTAAGTAGACTGGTTTTAGTGCAGTAACTTAGACTACATACAGGGGACCATCGACAAACTCAGGACTCGATTGTCCTGATAGGTGTTTTTTGGGGATAGGCTAAGTTACTTAGGAATATAGGTACCAATGAATTAAGTTAAAGTAGGCTTGGCTTCATAATAAACAAGGTTATTAACCCATTGGCGCCGACTTACGAGCGTTACTCGTACGGCCGCTGCAGGCCCGGATGCCGTCTTACGAGAGCCGCTCGTGTCACCGCCATTTTTTATTTAGTTATTATTATTTTTCGCCCTTTTTGTTTCTTCTTACTATTATAATGTTTATAAATATCTTGCTTCTTGATTTGCGTATTTACACATTTATTTTAGCGAATAACAAACAATTTTGTGTTGCCATGGTAACCACATATCACCAAAAATCAGCTGTGGTAAGGTAAACAAACAATTTTTTAAAAATGTTACTACTTATAAAAGTACACAACTTTTGATTTTTCTACGTAGGGAATCGATTGACCTTTATAATCGTAGTGTTATTTGGTGTCTGGATTAATCTTGGAATTTGTATAGGCCTTATCAAGTTTTCTTTCAAAATATTGTTTTTAAAATTTTTATTTTTATAATCTTTATATATATATATTTTTTTTTGTTTAGAACTTTGACTATCCAATTATCACTTTTCTGTAGACAATTTTACTGTGAACAAAACGGTGAAATAATTATTAATTTATTACTTAAGGTTTTCTTTCTATAGCAGTTAGAGTTAAAGTCTACAAATTCGGTAAAATTAATTGCCGCCAGAGGGTGCTGCTGGTAGCGGATTAATTCCTTCCCCAATGGGTTAACCCTAGATCTGCTGACCATTTTTGTCCAAAACGCTATGGGTTTTAGGGCAGTTTTGCGTTATATTTAGTAACATATAATTTATAACTTAAGTTATTTATTACCAATAACACCAACATATTATATATCCTTTTGTATTCTGTATAGCCTAGATCAAGGACAATTTTAATGACAAACACGATAGACCCTACCAGGTATTTTTAATCTTAGGTGACATATATTGCACTTCAAGACTGACATTACATAGGGACTTCATATTACATATAAAAGAAGCACAATTTTATGCTGAAAAGAATTATGTACAACACTTACTTATAGTTTAAATGTTAGGGTCATTCCATATCAAATCAACTAGGCTTTCAACCTGACCATCTTAGATTTTGATGACATTTTTTTTACCGTGCGCGCAAATCTAAAATATTGTCTAGGATGAGTTCTATTGGTCCCATCAAGTTGTACAATGGCTCATTTTAAAGAGGATTCAAATGCCTTTCTGATACCAAACTCAACCTACTTGGTAAAAATTAATTTTTTTTTTAAATTTCAAAATAGCCTGTTTAAAAAAAAAATTAAGATAGGCCTAGTGATTTTTGAAAAATTTGAAAATTACATATATATGTTAAAGAATGTAATCTAGTAAGTAGGTACACGTACACTATAAAAATTTCAAAGTGGGATGATAATGGGATCAGCAGTTATGATACAAATACTTGACTATGGTTCACTGTTTCCAAGCATTTTGGCGCATACAACGTGTAAGTAGGTACTAACCGAAATGTATCATGAAATAAGAGTCAAATAATTATATGATTAGAATTAAAAAGATCTGCCTATATATTCAAATTTTATATGACATGTTTTGCTATAATATAAACTAAATCTAGCAAATAAACTTAACATTACAGTATTCAAGTTAACAGAGTTGCCGTCAACCTTTGAACATGGGGGCTACTTTGAATAAACTTTCCCCTTTTCATATTTTTTATTCTTTTTTCATATTAATTTTAGGCCTATCTTTAAATGATAATGTTTATTATATTTTACTATTCCCATATGAATACTCTACTTAAAAAAATATTTAATAGTGCATACTATGGTTCTACAATAAATGAAAAATACTTTATTTTTCACTAAAATATTAATAAAGTATTTTTCATTTTTTGTAGAACCATAGTGTGCACTATTAAATATTTTTTTTAAGTAGAGTATTTATCTGGGAATAGCCTAGTAAAATATAATCTATATATTTAATACGCTAGGCATATTTTTGTCATAATTGTTTTGGAGAGATGGTGCTACCGATCACCATGTACAAGGTGTCATTAGAAAGATCTTAGCATGTAGTTTTGCCATCAAACAAAAAAAACTTTGAAATTCCATCAGGGCTCTGCCCCAGTGGCCTTCAAAGTTCCTATGTTATTCTTAGGGAGAAAATGTTTGTTTACATTTGAACAGATGAGTACTTTAAAATTGACACTAATATTTGAAACAGCTGGTTATACTAAAGTTGGAGACATATGCTATATAAGGATTTATTAGATTAGCCTAGTTGAAAAGATTGATGTTTCACTGTTTTAAACCAGTATTTATTTGCACAAAATCAAAACAACCAAAAAAACGTTTGACATAATGGAGACTACAAGACGTCGACCAGGACAGCCAATAGGAGGAGGCCGACAAACTTTAACTGGTAGACGCGAACAAAATACAAATAATACTATTGTCGATGATAACCAACAGCCGCCTGAAGATTTCACATTCAATTTAGGACCGTTGGATAATTGCTGCATAATCTGTTGATTATGGAAGACAAGGAGGCAGGTAGGACTACATCGGAAACAGAAGAGAGGAGATATTAGATGAGTGGCAAATGCATTGGGAGCAGAGTGATTTATGTTAACGTTTTAAAGGTAAACGTTTGGATATATACCTACAACAGAAAGAGACTGGAACAAGATTGGGAGATGGGCCATTATGAACTCAGTTTGTCACAGGACAAGGAAAGTTTTAAGGCGAATTTGTGGAGGTTTCACCTGGTGGAAGAGGAAGTATGTAGATGTGTAGAAATAAAAACCACGAGTCACGTATTTATAAATTGTTCACTTCAGGATACAAAAAGGAGAAAACAGGAATAAGTCTTAGAAAAGAAAGGTCTAGGTATAGATGAGAAAATAAAACATGATGAGTGGCAATGAAGCAAATAAAAGAACACGTTTATATAAGTAGCTAGGGAAATAGGATAAAAAGAAAGAAAAGGAATGAAAACTAGCCCATGAAGGGGAGAGGAAAGGTTAGAGCGAATCTCAATGATGTAGATGTGGAGAAATAAAAACCACGAGTCACGTATTTATAAATTGTTCACTTCAGGATACAAATAGGAGAAAACAGGAATAAGTCTTAGAAAAGAAAGGTCTAGGTATAGATGAGAAAATAAAACATGACGAGTGGCAATGAAGCAAATAAAAGAACACGTTTATATAAGTAGCTAGGGAAATAGGATAAAAAGAAAGAAAAGGAATGAAAACTAGCCCATGAAGGGGAGAGGAAAGGTTAGAGCGAATCTCAATGATCCCTGTCGCTCAGGGTGATATGAGTAAGGGAGTCATGCTGTTAGGCTTTTGGACACATAATGTGTCTGGACGAGGATTGAAAGTGGCTGAAGCCTAAAAAGAAAGAAGATTTTCACGGGAATTGGCCTGGCTAATAAGTCCCAGACTTAAGCCAGGAGTGGTGGTGGGAACGAGGAGTTAGCTACAAACATTTACTGACTTGGTTGAAATGAAATGTTCACCTGAATATTTCCATAATCTTTGAGTCGAATATATTTAAGTCATCAGAAATTATGACTGTCATTCGTTTTAAAATAACACCTGTAATACTTAGCAATTGCTCGAATTCGAACAACAGGTACACTAGTAAACATTATCATTTAATGATAAAATTAATATGAAAAAAAATAAAATATGAAAAGTGGAAAGTTTGTTCAAAGTTCCCCATGTTCAAAGGTTGACGGCAACTCCGTTAACTTGAATAATGTTGTTTATTTGCTAGATTTAGTTTGTATTAGCAAAACATGTCATATAAAATTCAAATATAGGCAGATCTTTTTAATTCTAATCATATAATTAATTGACTCTTATTTAATGATACATTTACATTAGTACTTACACGCTGTATGCGACCAAAATGCTTGGAAACAGTGAACCATAGTCAAGTATTTTTATCATAACTGCTGATCCCATTAACATCCCACTTTGAAAATTTTATAGTGTGCTTACTAGATTACATTCTTTAACATATGTAATTTTCAAATTTTTCAAAAAACACTATCTTCAATTTTTTTCCAAAAACATGTTTTGAAATTTTCAAAAAATATTAATTTTTACCAAAGTAGGTTGAGTTTGGTATCAGATTAAAGGAATTTGAATCATCTTTAAAATGAGCCATTGTACAACTTGATGGGACCAATAGAACTCATCCTAGACAATATTTTCGATTTGCTCGCAGGGTAAAAAACGCCAATTTTTACCATTTTGAAATATTTTTATCGTAAAAACTATAAAAGATAGTAAAAAAAAAAAAACATATTTGGATTCAGGACTTAAAATACTACTAGTATGCAAAATTTCATCAAAATCCAAGATGGTCAGGTTGAAAATAATTTTGTATTGGTTGATTTCATATGGAATGACCCGTAAGAGTATCTGAGAGGCAAAAAACAAATTGGGCGCTTGGGCTAAAAATCACTGTAGGCTATTTTGTTTTCATCTTGTCTAGATTATTCTCCCATTTATTATCTTCTCATTTTGTTCTAAAAGTCATTTTTTCACCCAAACATTTTACTTCCTTATGCTATAAATAAAATCTATTTACATAAAACATCCAAATAAAACTTGAAAATGTCATAAAATATTATTCAACTTATACTAAGTCAGAGTCAGCGCGAAACTAGTCAGAATGACTTCCCGCTGCTGCCCTGTCATGCAAACAAGGCCTCCCTCTATTAGTTGGTCTCCAAAAGTGGTTCATTTTGTGGAAACAGGCTGGATGTACTCCCACATTGCAACCTGGGCAGTAAAAATGGCTTGTAGACTTTTTGCCTTCAGCAGCACACACAACACATCTACGGAGTTTTACACCTGGAAGCCAAGTAAGTATATGGCCGATATCCCCTCCAGGGCCAGGCATGGGGTTCTCATTTTGCTGGACAGGAACTTCATCCCCCTCAACTAGAGACTCTATTATACTTACAATAAAGTCATGCCTATTCATGGCTTGTCGGTATTTTTGGAATAGAGAATCCATGCGTCAAAAAGTGCCATGTCCATAATGTTGTCATAAATTTTCTTCCAGTATTTTTTTGCTTGCCTGGAACCTATACATAGTACCTATACCTATACATGGTAGGCTATCTTTTGAGAGTACTCCCCCCATGTTTAGGTTGTACTTATGGATTAGGATTGGCTTACCCGGTACATGCTTGTCTCCCACTCTTACTCGTTACAATGTCGTCTTTAGCGTAACAGCCAGTAGTAATCAAATAGGCAGGTTTCCGTTTTTCTTTCTGCTTGTAACCTACCAATAAAATGTCTTTTTCCTGAAATAAATGCTTTGCAAGGGTTCTAATTTAGTTTCAATTACCTTTTTTGAAAGATCTTTTGCTTTTTTATTTACTGTGCCAGTTAGGTATGTTTTGTGATCTAATAACTTTTGTGTCACCGGTAACATAGTATAGTAATTGTCCATGAACAAATGGTATCCGGTATCCCTTTCCCAACAAACTACACTTTCTCATCAAATGCATAATTACCTTTTGAGTAAAAGGGTCATTTCCATCTTGGCCTTCTAAAAAGCCCTTGCCAGGACAAAGTTCAGTATGTAAAACATACCCAGTCTTGCTGTCGCAAATTTAAAACTTTTTGATACCGAATCTGGCATGGTGCTTGTTGGGCATGTACTTGATATAAACAAACCTATTCTTCATGCCTATCATTGATTCGTCGAGAGATATGTTCTGTTCTGGAATGAAATATTTTTTGAATGCTGCATTCATTGAATCCAAGAAAAACCTTACTTAATACCAAGGATCATGGTTAGGTTTGTTTTTAGGAATAAAACGAAGAGAACTGACTTGAACTGAATAAAGGACTTCAATCACTACTCATAACTTCTAAGTAAGGTTATGTTTTTGTTTATAACACTCATTGCCGATTGTAATCAGCTGGTGTCCGGTAAAAGTGTATTACAGTACAATAGTAGATAATGAAACCCTACTTTATAAAGCAGGCAGCAAACAGTTGTTTTCAGGACTAAATTCATATGTGGAAAGTCCATTAAAACCAAATAGTGTGATGAAATAGTTATTTGTGTAACTAGTGGGCAAAGTGGCACTTTGCTGCACACAAATGTTTACGAATGATCTGGAGTGCAGCAAAGGCCTTTTGCACTCGTGTTACACCTTATATTTTTCCTACAGTCACTATAAAACATATAAATAATAATTAGTCTTTCAAACATTATACAACACGTTTTTAGGTTCAGCTGGCAACACAAATAGGTGCCCTAGAGAAAGTAGTACCCGGTCCGTATCACTCCGCTATTTTTCCTCGGCAAGAAATGTGCTCCGCGTTTTGAGGATATAGTTCCGTATGTTTTTGTAATTTGAAGTGGTTTCCGCGTCTAAAAAAATGCTTTAAAGGTATTTTCTTGTTTATTAAGATCGTAGGAATGTTTTAAAAACGTTTAAAAGAAAAGTTCAGAAATACCGAAACTATAAACACGAAATGACAGGTTAAATCGTAATTATAATAGTCAATCAGTTGCTCATAGTATTAATATTTTTAAGTGTTGCCAACCTATTTTCAAGCGTACACGGATTATGTGCATAATAGAACCACGCTGTTTTGTGTTGTTTCGTTGGAATCCTGATGTGCGGCAAAGTATAAACCGTACGACAAAGTATAAACCGTACAGCAAAGTTATAAATATGCAGCAATTAGCAGCTTTCTGTACTATAAACAGTACAAGGAAGCCAACTTTGTTGGGTGACTGTTGGAAAAAGATCTATTGGGAACCTTTAAACTTGATTCCAGCCCATCCTGGACCACCCCCTTGCTTTCCACCAACAAATGCCTTGTCGTGTCTTCTCCTGTTTGTCAGGATCGTCTTTCAATCAATCAATCAATTGGCAGGATTGAGATTCGTCCTCATGTACAATACCTTTTACAATTATCCTAATAAAAATCGGCCATGCTCTTGCTTTTCATGTAGGCCTAATTTAGGCCTATTGTTGAACTGATAAAAAAAATGTAGGAATTTCAACAGTTTTTGTTTTTAACCTTCTTTGGCCTTTTTCAGATTAAAGATCTGAAGGAGCGAATACAAGCTGAGAAGGGAAAAGACTACCCAGCTGCTAATCAACGACTTATCTATGCCGGTGAGTATTTTCTTCTAATTTTAGGAATTAACATATTAGAGAATTAATTTAATGTGCACAATTGTTATGAAAACAAAGTTTTTCCTCCTCCATGGGGAAAACTAACACTTAACTGCTTGATTGAATAACCTCTTTATCCCTTGGATTAGCAAATTTCCAAGTTTTTTTACTCAATCACACTATCCTCTGCATTGTTTTTGGAACTTGTGAGTAAATACTCAGGTTCCTGGCCATGGAGGTTGTCTCTAAATATTGGATACAACACATAAACAATACGAACAAAATATAAGTACAAACGAATAACTCCGCCAACCATGAAAGATGTAGGCCTAGTATATATCTGTACTTAATTGTTTGATTTAGTCTTCAACACAGGTGAAATGGAAAAAAACCTTAAATTTGAACTAAAATGACTTATCATGTTTGCAGGTAAAATTCTCACAGATGAATCCCCAATTAGTGAATACAATATTGACGAGAAGAAGTTTATCGTAGTGATGGTGTCAAAGCCTAAGTCAGCCCCAACCCCCAGCACTGGCCCCGCTGATCCTACAGCCCCGCCTGCGCAACCCGAGCCTGAGTCTAGGCCTAGCGAGGACAGGTTGGTACAAGACTTGTACAGTTGTAATGTATTGATTTGATCTTTTATCCTACAGAATATTAATCATTATTTTAATGCATAGGCTATTCTTTATTGGCACACCCTGTCAGTGACTAAATCCAACTAAATTAATTTTCATTCTGAAATTGGCTACAACTTCACCATGGGAAATGGGTGTCTACTTTTATAAATAGTAAATGGTTATATGCAGCTCTCTAAAATAATCAGAAAGTACAGTCAAACATAGGTGTCTGAAGCCAGTCGGGTATCTTTGGGAGGGCAGTGAGAGGATTGAGTTGGGGCCTGTGAGAGCAAATGCAGGTAACCCAAGTGAAAATCAGATATCCGACACACTGCTGTAGCTAGGCCTCCATCTCAAAACCGTAAATTTATGTGTGTTTACCAGTTGGTGTTTTCAAAAGTTAACAGTAAAATTTGTATTTAGACCAGCTGAGGCTAGGGCGGAGGCAGTACCTCCGGCTAACATCTCTGCCGCAGAATCAGCTTTGTTAATGGGTGAGGAGTACAACACTATGGTGCAGAATATTGTAGACATGGGATATGACAGAGATCAGGTATGTACAGTGTGTACAAACTTAGTTCCCTCCTCGGTACCAGTACTAACGACCTATGTACCTAAACATTTTGAAAGGCGAAAGTGTTAAACTACAATATTAGTGGCTGGGTGTTTTTCTGATGAACCTCAATTCAATTGTGGTACTTCAAAACAGATTTTTGAGATTTTTTTATCCAGTGTCGCATTTACTGCTAATCAACTTTCATAGGATGTGGACAGTTTGTCTGACCCATATAAATTTGTCCTTGGCGTGATTAAACATTTTCAAATCCGGTGTTTATCAGTAAAAGTTTATGAAAGTAAAAAATTTCATTTTAAAAAGAGAATTACATTATTAAGTTTGCTTTCATATGTAGTAATATTTGATCAACACTACTAAATTCTCATACTCAGTTCACAAAATTTAGGTGGTTTTCGGACACAAAATCTATTCCCTCCACTTCACCATATATTTAAAACCATAGTTCAACAGCTGAGGTAACAAGTAAATATAAACATACATTTATTGAATCCACCAATCAGCTGCAACATCAAAAAAAGGAAACTAAAAAGTGGTAACTTTCCCTCATACCGCCTAAATTTTGTGAACAGACTATAATTGAAGAATTTATATCATAGATAATTCCATTTAACATCAACCGTATTAAATAGACCAAACTCAATTTCTCAGATATGTACTCAGCTTCCTTACCAATCATAGATTCTCACTAAAAAAATTCCTTTGACTATTGATACAACTATACATTCCATCCCCATGTTAAAGTTTTCGCCAGTTTAAAATCAAAATCGCCGCAGTTGATTTGAGCCACCATCAGATTGTGCTGATCAAAATTACTGATTTTTGTCGAGTACACAAACTTTTTAACCAATTAAAACAAATGGAATGACTTTTAGTGAGCTATAGCAATTCTGTTATGACCAATCAACTTGTTCAGTATCCAAAAAATAAGGTAGAAAATAGAATTTTAAGCCCTAGTGCATTCTGTGACTGGCTTGCACGACCCTAGCACATTCTGTGACTGGCTTACACAACTATGTCCTTTTTTAATAAAAAAAAATCTACGACAGCTGGTCCATATAAATGAGATGTCTACTTCGATATTCAATATACAATGGAAATCTCAAGGTGTTCATTCAAATCACTATAATAATGTGTTTCTAAAAATTGATCCAATGCCTCTCTGCTGACTTTGATAATTAAAAAATGATGTAAAGAGAATAAACAATTCATCATGGAAGAGCTTCATGTTTAGTGAGTGAGTTGATTAGTGCTCTGCATTCATCAAGAGCTACCCCTTCAATGAATCCTAATGTATGTTCATACTTATTGTCTGTGTTTAGGTAGAAGCAGCACTTAGAGCGAGTTATAACAACCCAGACAGAGCTGTGGAGTACTTGCTGACCGGAATACCAGCAGACACAGACAACGGGCCAGCTGATGAAGACTCGCCACCTGCAGGTACAAGATGTTCATCATATTTGTCATTGTTTTTCATTTGTTCCTTAGAGACTGTTTTGTTTTCCAGACAGTCATTGGTAACTTCTCAAATTCCCTATTACTTGCTTGTTGCCCCACTGAGTTTTACTTTGGAGGTCACAGAAGTCATTGATCTCACCAGGGAAGTCACTAAATTGAATTTAAAGTAATTGTGTGAGCTTGGAATTTAAATAGACTTAAGATTTGTTATATAACTTAATGAATTTTATGTAATGCCATGTAAACAGTTTTTCTGTCACAAATCTTTTTTCAAAATGTAATCTAATGTTTTGATCCTATTTAGACAACTGTGAACATCATCCGTGATCACAATGTCTGCATATTCCGAATTTCCACTAATCCAAACAGGGTCTGGCCCCAGTTAGTTCGGATAAGAGGTACTCTAATGTATTAACTTAAGCAATCATAAATTTGATGCTATGTGCATTTATCACAATGTTATCGCGGTGATATCGTTTCGATGATCATTTCCCGAAGTAATGTGGACATCATCACTGTCTCCATATGTGATAGCACAAAGAAAGTGATTTGTGATCTTCATGGATAGGCCTCCTAGTGATATTTGAGCGACAACCGTGTCTAAATTTATGAAATAGGCTACTTCTATTTACCAACATTTCGGCCCTTATGTATTATGCATTCTTCAGGTTGACTTGACTCCTACACAGTTGATGTATCTTTAAACTCAGTTGTCCCAGCCATTGCCTGAAGACCACGGATATTAAGTTTTTTTACTCTAATCTATAAAAATGTGAACCATGAGTTTGTTAAGCGGCTACACAATGAATCTTTCAGTCGCAGGTGAGCCCGGAGAGGAGCCACTGGCGTTCCTCAGGTCGCAACCTCAGTTCCAACAGATGCGCTCTGTGGTGCAGCAGAACCCCGACCTCCTGAACGCAGTTCTACAGCAGATCGGACAGACCAATCCGGCGCTGCTGCAGCTCATCTCTCAGAACCAGGAGGCTTTTGTGCGAATGCTCAATGAGCCCCAAGGTGGCGGTGGGGGCACCGGAACTGCTCCTCCCGCCGCAGCCATGCCTCCTACAGCCGTCCCTGTCACTCCCCAAGACAAGGAGGCCATTGAGAGGGTATGTTTTCATTTTTTCTGGTTGGTTGAAATGGGAGAAGAAAAGTCATAATTGAACGCTGTTGTGTATTGAGCAAAAACGCACATCATCATCATGGTTGATTGACTGAGGGCAGACCTCATCCCTGGGCACCAGCCACATGTAGCGTGTAAACTAGGGAGGCAGGGGTCTGCTCAATAACATAGTCCCAACCAATCCTCTGTTTAATTTAAACCAAACAAGGCATTTTATTTCTGTGTTTTAAGATTTTGGATTAGCCAAGAATTTAATTGTTGACAGAAGTTAAAGTAACCACTTAGAATTAGTAAATTTCAGTTAAGCTATTGCCAGAGTGATGGCAATAATTTAAAGAAATATATGACATGTGATATTAATCTTTAACCAACCAATAACTTTCTGCAAATATAATATGAATATGGCTGGTATTTTCTTTTTGGCTGGATGATTCTGAAATGACAAATCCTATTGTCATAAATGCCACAACTCACCGTTTGATAGTATGGGTCTGCAGGTCAGACTTTTTTTTTCGGGTCAGATCGAGTAAACAGTGATCCTCAGGTCTCGGGCTAAAATCGGTTCAGGCCAAAAAGTTTGAATTCCCTTGAAAAGTAATATTTTAAAAATATATAAGTGTTTCTTAGTAAAAATGTCAAATGACTTTTTTATAGTTTCTGGAGCACTTTACTTATAGCTTCATAGTACGTAAAGTATAGTTTCATTAATATACTATATATTAATGAAACATTTTCAAAATATTAAATAAATGTTTGTTTAATGAATAAACTTTGTCAAAAGGGTATCAAGCAAAAATGAAGAAATGTATCTATACTTACGGGAACTACTTAAACAAAATTATTTTTAGGAACAGCTCAAAAATAAAAACAAACTAAAATTAAAATCTATATCAAATCAAATCAAAAATCACTTTATTCACCTTTATTAATACAGGAATACATTATTAGGGTAAGAATAGTATTCCCCCGAATGGACTGCAAGTCCGTGCTCGAGGGAAGAGCTCTTACCAGCAGGAAATAGGTTTTTGTTATTGTCCATACGTCAAAAACATGTGCATACTGTTTATAAATAATGTGTACATCTATACTTAATACGTATCAGAAGCTCTTCGGTATACGTATCATTATCATCGGTCACAGCAATATTATCATCTCCTATGATAGCGACAAAACCACAGGTCATGGTGAAATCAAGTACATATTCTATGGTCAGAATAAAAAAAAACTAATCTTTTTTTGGCCCAAACCAATCCCTCGGGCCAACTGATGGCTTCATTCAACCCTAAGATATCAGAGACTGCAGACCCCCTAGCAGTCATTTACCTAACTTTTAAAACTATGGAAAATCTGTTTATTTTTTTCAAAATCCAGAGTTCTAACAGTACTTATGATAGTCACATTTGATAGCACCAACAAAGAGTACTGCAGTACTGGTTTGGAAGAAGAAAACAACTAAACTTATTGAAATAACCCCTTTACTTTTTAGTTGTAAAATACAAATACAGTATTAAATGGTAGGTTATAGAAAGTTAAGAAGCACTGTTCATTAGGATCTAATAGTTATCTATAAATACTTTGTTTACAGTTGAAAGCGCTTGGTTTCCCAGAACATCTGGTGATTCAGGCGTACTTTGCGTGTGAGAAAAACGAGAACCTTGCCGCCAACTTCCTCCTCTCTCAAAACATGGATGACTGAACTGCAAAGATTATTTATTGTATAAAGAAAACAACCCTCACGCCTTACCTGCACAGATTCCTTGTAAATTTCCTGTCGATTCGATTTGATTAAATTTGAGCTAATCTTCATCATTCTTCCACGATTTTGTCTGCAAATAGAAATTATTTAAAGAAACTATTTTGTTACGATGTTTGTGCTAAATAAACTTTAGTGTTGGCTTTATTTTGGGATATGCCAGGATTATTTTGATTTTTTTCATGTTTTTATTGTCTGTTTATAAAGTATGAATGAGATACTTTGCATTCACTCAACTAACATTTGAATTTTGATCAGAGTTTTAACTTAAAGAATTTGAAGATTCTGGGAATATCAAAGTGAGTTTCTTGTTTACCATGATACGAAAAGGATTCTCAAAGGTTGATATAAGGCTTTTGTAATATTGTTTTGGTTTCATATTAAATTAATTGTAAGTAAATTTTGTGAATTATGAGTGTTTTTACTTTCCCGCATATTTTGTACAAAGCTTTAGGGGTTTTTATGAAATTAACCACAGTGCTGTGCTTGAGTGAGTGTGATTTTACTGCTTGGATTTTATATTTTTTCCTTTTCTTATGTAGCCGACCTTATCATACTTGACAGCAATATAAAATTTACCTTATGTGACATTTGCCAGGATTGCTGTAATAAATGGGGAGGGGGGGTGATATCAGTTAGGATAGCAGTGGCGTAACAAATTTTTACGGGCCCCCTGCAAACTTATTTTTTGGGCCCCCCTCTCATGAGTTTTTTTTAGACCACCGATACAACATAATCAAACGCCTTCCCCTCCCCCCAGAGTTATTTTTGGACCACCAATACAATGATCAAACAAATTAATCATAAAAAGAGTAGTAAATAAATTATAAAAAAAATATTAAATTAAAATATTAAATATTAATTAAAAATATTAAATTATGAGTTATGTTCCATAAAAGGGCGTGTTAAGTATTTCAGTCCTGGTTTGATGAAAATGTGTTACCGTACATGAAATGTTACACAATCAATATCAGTGTTTGTAAATAGTTCTGAAATCAAATTAAAAAAAATACTTTATTTTCCATCTGTGTATCAGAATGATCAAGGAGGTTAAAGATTTTACATTTAGGCCTAATTTATCACATATGTTATCCATTTTTATTGCCCTGATAATTAGATGACTAATTCGTTAATTACAAGGCAAAATTGTGGTTCGAATTCCTCTATTAACCCCCTTAGGCCCCCTAGTTGCCTTTGGCTGTATTGGCTTTTAATTAACAGCTTTTTCTAAGGAATATGTCGGCCTTAGTCCCTTTCAAAACTAAAAGGTTGCGCCACTCATCCTACACTCATCTCCATTAATTCATGGCTTAAAATGCCTACATTGGTATGGTCGCCATTTCAAAGTAAAATATTAAAGTATTAATTTAGTCAGTTTAATCTTTGGTTATAATTAACTCATACACTAAAAGCTGGTTAATTTAATAGATTAACATACTTTTATCACAGGCTAAAATAGCCTATTGCATTTTTTTTATTTTATCTTTGTATGGATTTCAAGCGTTTGTTTATCTTACCACAAATGTCTTTAGTATTGGTTAATTGTAAGGTAAAATAAGATATGGGCTAACAAACACAGTCAGTAGAGTAGCAGTATATTGTATTTAACAAAATACAATCAATATTAGGACAAAACTAAAATGTAAAATAATACAATATTAAAAGCCCCAGCCAACGTTCATGACTCCAGGCTCCAAAGTAACAAAATGTTTGCAGACGACATAAGCAGTGTACGAAATCACCGAGAAGTAAAATATTTCTCGGTGACGAATGTAAGATTGCATAATAATCAAAGACCCACGTTATTACACTTAAATTTGTTACCCTAGTTCGTTATCACTGAAGAGGCCTAACGAAATTAAACGATAACTGATAACAACATATTATTAATAACATCAATGCTATTACTTGTTCAATACAATTATTGAATGATTGATAGTACATTTAAATAAGAATGAACTCCAATTTTTCGGCCCCACTCGTCTCACGGGCCTCTCTGCTACACGCTCACCGGTTCGCGGGCCCCCTCAGCTCTCGGGCCCCCCCCCCGCATTGCGGGCCCTTCTGTTACGCCACTGTAGGATAGAGTTAACTTAAACTAAAATAAATTAATCATAAAATAAAAGCAATATTAATTTGTATAAAATGGTTACTTGTTTTGGCTTTGTTTATAGTAGTAAAACATTCCTCACACACTGCTTACACATAACAAAACTTCTCAAATGATAAAAGTAATATTTACATGTAAAGAATTAATTAAATAAGAATGCCTTTGAAAAGAAAACGCAACTACAACGCGCTCCTGTATTGTGGTATTGCATTGACTTTCTGCAGTCGTTTTTATTTTATTTTATTTTTTAATTCTTGTCTCGAAAAAAATCCTAATCAAAAAGAAATCTTGTCTCGTATAACGAGATTTAAAATTTCCCAAAATTTCGAGACTTGACCATCCCTATAAAAAAGTTTTTGTTTTCAACAGAAATTACTAATTTAATATATCTTGATAAGCTTTGTACGTGTTATTAAATTTGTTTTATAACACTTAAAACATTTATTTACGCCTGTAATGTTACTCTCAAGACGGTAAATATACAAAAAAGATTTTATTTTAATTTATATTTATATTTTAAGTTAATTTATATCAGCACAATCTGTCAGTTGCTCACATCAATTATGAAGATTTTTATAAAAAAAACTGGCACAATTGTAACATGGGGTTAGATGTCTAGTTGTATTGGTAGTCAAAGGTTAAACCTATAAAGAAAACAGGTCAGCAACCCATCTTTGAAAACAAACTCTAGAAATAAATCAAATGCAAATCAAAGCCCTAAAGGAAATTACCTTTTTAGTTACCATTCGTCTCTCCGCTAGGTCATTAGATCGAAACTTGGACCGAAAAAAATCAGACCGTGTACACTGACAGCAATGCTAGGCTGGTGAATATGAGGTTGTGATGTATTTCCAGCCGGTGTCGAAAGGAGAAGGTCGGTTGAACTAAGGTAACAAATTTAACATTTAAGGTTAACAACATTTTAAAACAGTTCGTTAAACTAGCAGAGGATGAACGCCTATCGAATCCTGACATTAATTTCAAAACAGTTGTGTATCATAGAACTTTAGATACTGTAATAAATCAAATGACTTAAATATTTGAGGGGATGAACAAGTATGTTTTCTGTTCTCACCCCGGAGTTTTTATCTTTGTCTACAGACGAACAGTTAAATGTTATATCAACAGAACTAGCTGCTGCATATAATGAGGATTTCACTTTAATTTTCCTCACTAAATGCTCACTTGTTAAAAGGAATTTGAAAGCAGAAATCTTAACAAAGATATCAGTAAAAGGAATTTGTGAACTTTTGTTAATTGACTACTATTCTGTCGCTTGCAGCGTTCCAGATGGTAGGACTATGCACAGCATACACTTTGTTTTTAACATTGTCCGTAAATGTTGCATCAGCTGAAAGGTCGTGTTCTAAGTTAAAGTTGATTAAACACTATCTTCAAAGTACCATGTCTCAAAAAAAGGCTTAGTGGGCTAAGTATACTAAGTATAGAGAGTGAAGCGGCAAGATAGATTGATTTTAAAGAGATTATAAAAGCATTTGCTTCACAACATTCAGTAAGAGTGAGCAAATTCAAGTGAAGAATAACATATTGAATAGTCGTTATTTGTAAATTGTAAGTTAAGCTAATTAAGTCTAAGAAGTTATTAATTTGTATAGTACATTATTTACAATTTTCTATAAGCAAATAATTATGTTACTTTTGCCCTATAATATTAATTGTGTATCGTTAAATACAATATTTTGCTACTCTACTGACTTCGTGTGTTAGCCTTTTTCTTATTTTACCTCACAATTCATCAATGCTAAAGACATATTTTTTATGAAGGTCAACACTTGAAATCCATATAAAGTTAAAATAAAAAATGCAATATTTTAGCCTTTAAACTAACCAAATAAATCATTGATAAAATTTGTTATAAATTAAGTATCAAACCTCCTTTACATAAAACATTATGATACGGATAAAAAAATATGATATTTTTATTTTATTTTAAAACTTTAAATAACCACTGATATTGATATAATGATGTTGAGATGTAACTTATCCAACCATGACTGAAATACTTAACACGTTCTTTTATGAAACATTACCCATAATTATAAAAGAAAAAAAAACGCAGGTGTTGAGGGGGGAGAGTGTTTGAGTATGTTGTATTGGTGGTCTAAAATAACTCATGGGAGGGGGCCAAAAAAAATAAGTTTGCAGGGGGGCCCAAAAAAATTTGTTACGCCACTGATTAGACACCATCCTGTACCATGTACGATAAAGAATAAAGAAACCTCGACTATTAATTGACTATAAGATTTTTGGAAATTTGGCGCTATAGGCTATAGCTTAGGCAGCCCAGTAAACAAAGTGAGGCCTGGCAAAAAAAATTACTACATTGACTAAAATTAGCGGTATAGTGCAATGTTGTTTGTGTGTTATGGTCAAAGAAGTAACTGATATCTTGCCCAAGTTTGCTGGATTAAACTTGTTTGGACCATCACAAATTATCTCAGTTTGATTTTCACATAATTTGTTCATGTAAACTAAATCATATTAACTAACCTTTATTTGCAGATAGCTTATAATCACAAAGCAGTTATGTGACATGAAATTTAAAAAGTGTTTTCTTTTTAAACTACAGTACCTCATATTTGTTTGCAATTTCTCAAGTATTTTGATTTGAAAAAGTTCTTACTATTGTGAGAAGACCCCAAGACAAAGAAATCAAAACATGTTTATGAAATAAAAATATTTAATTATGTATAAAAACTTACATATACAGTACCATAGCGTTCCAGCAAGCAAGGTAACATGTGTATACAGTCTCCAGTCATTATACATTAAAATTATTATGTACATTTATTCATCCATATATACAGATTAAATTAAAACATAACTATAGGAAAATTATAATACATGAATACAGTGAGCTTTTTACATGGCTTAGTATAACCATCGTTTTAAATTTAAATGAGCTAAATAAATTAACATTAGACAAAGAATAGATAAACTAAACAAGATATAACCTCCACAGATGATACTGATGAAAATACAGCTTTGGAATATCCACAGCACTGAGAATACTTTAAAGTCCAAAGTGGCAGTTTCAAGTTCATTTGAAATTGACAAAAGGAACTCTTTGCGCTATTGGGCGTAGGTCTATGTCGTCAGGGCGGGGGGCGAACTGTTTGCGACGGGGGTCGACAGGACGGCTCGGACCCGGTGTGTAGACTTCTTCATCCATCCGAGGAGTGGGTGGGGGGAACTGACGCATGTCACTGTCCATACGGTAGAACTGTGGCCGGTGGTCCTCATCATACCGAGGAGTGGGGGGAGGCCCAAGTGGAGGCATGGCAGGGGTGGCCAGCAGTGGGCCACGGGCACGTGGGTCCCTCACTGGCGCAGGGGCCGGCACGGGGTCATCCATCAGTCTCTGGCGGGGGTCGCGGGGAAGACCTAGGTCATCTGTGGGGGGACGAGCGATCCTGCGGAGGCGTGGGTCGTTAACTCCAGGCTGAAACATTACACCTTGATTTTATTTCAATGACACACCAAGATTGCTACTTTCTGTTTACATTTGAAACTTTTACAATCACCCTTACAACTTACCACAGTAACAGTGGTAGCCTGACTTTAACTGGGTTTTTTCAGTGAATGAATCTTATTAGGCCTACTTAAATACCAAGTTATTTCAACCATAAAATTTTTTTCTCTGTAATCGGCCCAATCTTTAACTATAATTCAGGGGGTCGTAGTTATTTTGTAGTTTAGGGCTTAATAGTGTTGTTACATTAATTTGGAAAAATGATAAATTCATTTGCTCTGAAGAACCCAATGATTGTATTTCTTACAACCCAACACATTATCAGTGAATGATTAAGTACAAAAAAACATGAAAATTCCTATGAATAGAAATCTAGATGAAGAGTAATAGATAAACTGTCCAAACTTTATTATTAGTGATTCAATTAAGTAGGCTACAAAAATATATTGATAAATTAGCACAAACAAACATGTATAAGAAAAACATTAACTCGAGAATATGCATTTGTAAACCATAAAGCCTAATAGCCAAAAACAAACACAATATTGTGACTCACCCTCGGTTGGATCTGCAAGTTTGTGTAGTCTGCCTTGATGATGTCAGCAGGAACCAGATTCCAAGTGATCGCAGAGTGAGAGGCTAGAGATGCATCAATCTCACTTGCTGCAGTGTGCTGCACAGGCTTGAATGGCAGACTGCGGAGATCCACATCTTGCTGCGGAGACTCCACCCGTGGTGGTCTCACCTTCTGTCTCAAGTCCACATCTCCTCCCTCCAGCCTGGACAGCCTAGGATCTCTCACCCTAAGAACAGCAATACAATGAGTCAGGGGTTGATGAAAGTGTGACAATAGACTGTTACAGGACAAAAGATGGACGTGGATGGAAATGCAAAAAAGTGTAAGAAGACAGGCAATTCTGTTAAAATGCTGCTGTTTAAAATCTACTAGGATAGATTTGTGTGAAATTGTGAGTTAAACGAAATATGCTTTGAAATAGTCCCTGCATTTTGTATCACACTTACAGGGTCCCAACTAAAACTTGGAGATTAAATTTACAGATTGTCACAGTAACTTTTGCTAATTTTGTAGTTGATAAGAATCTGGATATGGAACATGGTGTGAGTTCAAGTAGATGTGTTTTCCGTTGTAGCAGACCTCAAGACAATGTAACAGAAGACAATACAGTATTCATGTCATCTTGTGCAGACAGCATCCGTCAGTCTGACCTGATATAATTTTGATTTCAGACCAAGTTAAGATACAAAAGAATAAAAAGAACGGTGAACGATAAAAACGGTGGAAGGTTTAATAAATTATTATATGAAACATTTGGAAAAGTCTAATGTATGATAATATATTTTGTTATGTTATTAATGTAGTTTGTAAATGTTATTTGTACATTTATATATTACGAGCAGAATACCCGTCCTTCGTACGGGGTTGGCGTATGAGTATAAAATGCTTATTCAGTTATACTCGTTCATACCTTGCGTTTGCAATAGGAGAGGATACGGTTTGAGAAAATTTGATTCTTTTAATTTACGGTATGCTATAGTATAACACATCTACCATAGCCACAATATTCTACCACTACACCTAAACAACAAAATTAAATTATTGAATATTTGCACATTATCAAAAGGTTATTTATAATTTCAAAACATAAACTTAACTGTAAACAATCCTACTTTGACAGTTCAATCGCTGCTTGGTTCAAATTAACTGTTGTCATGAATGCATCAAAAAATTAATAGTGCTGCACCCTGTTGGTAAACCTTAAAACTTTTTAATGATATTGAAAAAAACCAACTTGTCTGGTTGAAACAGCTGACAAAATTCTTTAATTCCTTTTCAATATGAATACTCATAAGGTTAATTAATGTAGGACAATCCAGAGCCACTGGGGCGGAGCCCGAAAGGATTTTTGAGATAAAAATATGTCTATATGATAATCGGGAATGTGAGCTATCATCATACCAAATTTCAGCCCATCCGACCAGTAGTTAATGCATGATTGAACTTCAAACGAACAAACACACCAACTTTTTTCACATTTATCCTATTAGTATGATATGATTAAAGGACTTTCTTGGATTTTTGTATTCAGCAAACTGACCCCTAAATATTTATTTTTATATGCATTTTGGGTATCAATTTATAGCTCTTAACCTCTAGATGTGCATTTTACGGGTATTGATGATATCCCGTGAAAGCCCTTCATCCTATATACTTTTAAAATTCCAGTGTTGTGCTAAATTCTGTTGTCAATCATCTGAACTTTTTCAAGTTTACTTTTGTTTACGTAAAACAGATAGCCATGATACAATTTTGTTTACATCCATACAAAAATGCTAAACAACACTATTGAGTGTGTAGTATTGACCAGAACGAACAAAGGAGGTAAAGTATTAATTCCTAAAATAAAACTGTCTCCATCAGAGGCATTGCCCTGGCATGGAATGCTTCTAATTTCTACCAATGTTAGCATTGCATTTACAATTGATAAGGTGCAAGGACAATCCCTCGTAAAGTGGGAATGTACCTCCCTAAACCTGTATTTTCCCACAGGCAACTTTATGTTGGTCTAAGCTGCACCTGGTCATTTGACGGAGTGAAGTTGAATGAAGTTGTAAAAGGACTGTTTCTTTTTCTAGCCAAGAAATAATTACAGACAATGTTGTCTGGCCAGAAGTTCTGTGAATTTCCTTACAATCACCTGTGTGAATTATTTTGATAAAAAAAATTAAGGACTTTGGCTGAAATAATGTACTTATCTAAAAAAGTTTTTATAATTAAAGTTTGTTTCACTTTATATGTGATTGTATTGGAAAAACTAATTAGCCTACAATTATATGTTTAGGGTTTGCTTAGAAAAAAAATACAAAGATATGTTCAGGGTTTGCTTAAAAATATTAGGTCAGTGATAAGTTATTACGTAAGGCGATTATCACGTAAAAAATAGATAATTTTCAACTTTAACTCAGGGCAATATAAAATTTTTAATTAATTCAAATATATCACAGATATTGAAATCACAAAGTAGGCCTAATGCTGGCTCCTAGTTAAAATTTGACAGAATTTTAAAATGTAGACATTGGTTACTTGAAATCTTTAGTCATATTCCGGTTTTCTGGTGGGAATTATATTATTTTAATGTTTTAAGGATGGAAAATAAAAAAATATTAAAGTTATTGCGGAAGCCATCTGCAAAGTTTCTATTATCAAACAATTTAAAATGTCGCCGCAATTTTTAGGAGCCTTACTATACATACTACACTACTCAATTAGTATAAACTTTTTTTATTAATAATGTTGGATGTTACTGTCTGAGGAATAAACAAACCTGGCCGGTTCCGGTTTGGCAGGTTCATCATGTCTGACTGTCTCAACCACAGGTTCTGTAGATGTTGGTGTTGAGGGTTGTTGTTGTTGTTGTTGTTCAGCTTGTTTCTGAGCTGAGCTCATCTTCTGTAGGTTAGTAAGTGCTTCGATCACCGACTGCATGTTTGAAAAGTCCAACTGCGGAGGTATGAATGACTGAAACAAGAATAACATTTATATATTTCTAAAATTGGCTATGATCGGATTTATACTGTGGAAGACATTCTTAAGTACCAAAGTTGGTACTTTTTTAACAAGAAGAGGTTAAAAAAGTAGGAGCAAGAATAGGAGCAGCCACTCAATATTGACTTAAAGCAAAAGCTGTACGGTCAAAATGTAACAGCAGAAAGTTCAACAGCCTTTCATTTACCCGTCCACCATGGGCTGCAGAGGCCTATGCGTGGTATCCAGCAAAGCAAGGGGTGAGCAGGTATGGTACAAGGGTGAAATGTACAGATGAAAAATAGGGGGATTTTTTAAAGTACAACAGATGGAAATTTTTTTTCATAGTAAAGCACATTTTTTTTAAAAAAAAAGCACATTTGTCTGAGCGCTTTGATGTAGACATTAAACCTTCAATCTTTGGTCAATCAGTAGCATCACTGATTGTGACGCCAAGGCCGCAACATCTTGGGTTCACGTCCCGGAGCAGCCACTCAATATTGACTTAAAGCAAAATGCTGTACGGTCAAAATGTAACAGCAGAAAGTTAAATTTTTTAGGATGAAACTAAAAACTATTTACTATAATTTATAAAAAAAAATACTTCTTTGCAGTCAGTCGCCAGTTTTTTAGCCATACACATGCTTTAAGGTTTTCATGTTGTTTTTGTGTTTTGCGTTGTGTATGTACTGTTTATAAACTTTGACACAATGAAAATGAAGAAATGCCGTAAATATGTAAATAGTGATATAGTTTAGTATACTACGACCACGCACCCGACGATGGAGTGATATCCGAAACAGCCGTAGTGCTACAACTTACCAGGATTGCGAAGACTGTAAGTAGCCTTTGTATATTTATAAATATCTACACGCAATCTGCCACACTGAAAAATTAATATAATTTGCAATTCTTTAAATGATAAACAACTGTACTAACCACAGTAGGGGCTGGAGGGTTGGGAACATCAAGTGGTTTTGCCGCAGCTGACGCAGAAGCCAGCATGTTGAGGAGAGAGACAGGATCGCCAACTGTAGAGCTGGTAGTTGTGGCTTTGGTCGTAGTGGCACTACTGCTGGCCCCTGTAGTGAGGCCTTGTAAAATAGAAGACAGAGGGTTCATACTAGCAGTGGTAGCTGGGGGGTTGGCACTACTGGGTGTCTCTTCATCACTCGAGTACCAATTCTCCTCTGCCATTTTATTATCTTCATCATCCTCGTCATTTGCGCTCGCCTGGAAAAAGAGTAAGTTAAATACTTGTAATTGGAACTAGGATATCTTATTTAGGTTAGGATGAATAGTTACATACACTAGATGGGTTTCATTACCTGTGAAATATTTTGTACCGCTGAAAAGTCTGTCAATCAATAGTAAGATTTGCAGTGCATCAGTTATTCTGTGATCTCTAGTCTTATTATATAAAGTGTATTCTCTTTATAAAATGTTAAATATCAATCAATGTCCCATGCTTAATGAAGTTAACCAATTTAACTGACAATCTAAGTTAATTTAAAATTTTCAAAATGCTTTTTGGTAAAATAATTTTAGATCTGTCAGCTTAATGATTGATGGGAAGAAATAACTCTATATACTTTCTGAGAAACTGTATCAAGTCAAATATAAGTGCTATGTTATTTTAGTTTTCTTCAGTGTATCTATTTGCCTTGGTAAATAATGAGTGAGACCTCACACAATAGGTCAATATGTTTCAATTCTGTTCTTTTTCAAGGTTACTTTCTGTCTATTGAGTGAAGCCTATCCTCTGCAAAGAATAGCTTTATCTACCAAATAATCAGGTATAAATTAAATTAAAATTACAATACAAGCAATTGGTAAAAGTTTTAATTGTGAGGTAAGTCACTATTTTGTCAATTAATACCTTATTTCCAGGTACTTCATAATGCTGGCAGGATAATATATCTACTCTTTGATAATTAAGCTTATATCAGCTAAATGTGAATGGAATTATGTAAACCTTTAAGGTTAAGGTCAGGTTGAGCTATTCTCATATACACGTTGATGTTGTACCTGACTACTCTCCGCCTCCCTTTGCTGTTGTTGTATCCTCAGGAACAGTTCCCGCTGCTTCTTCGGAAGATGTTGAAGGGTGTGTCCATTGTCGTCCGCTACGGATGCAAATACAGATCGTTTGTCAGAGTCTTCAGGTTGTTTCTCGGTTGGCATCATTATGGGACCTTCAATGCTGCTTCTTCTGTCGGCTAAAAAACAAGTTTCTTAGTAAAATTTTGCTTTTAATTAAAGGTTTTTTAGGTAAGAAGAATCAAAGAAAACTGTGCCATTATAGACAAAATATAACATTATGTAACTGATGAAACATTATATTAAAACCAACGGAATTGTAAATATTTTTTCTATTGTGTATTGACAAGAATACGCTGTATTTACATTAAGACTAATTATTATTTCCACAATTTTACTGATCTAAACATAAACCTTACCATCAGATTGATTTGGAGACATGATTTCTGACACTTTCTGAATACTATGTTGGTCTTGTTCACTATTTTCACCCATGGAATCGTGACGCTCTCTTTTCTTCACTTTTTCTCTTTCCTTTCTTTCCCGCCGCTCTTTTCTGTGTTCTCTTGCCTTCTCTCTCTTGGCTTTCCTTTCTTTTCTCTCTTCTTTCCTTTCCTCCTTTGACTTTTCTGTCTTTTCTGATTTTTCATGCTTTTCATGTTTGTCATGTTTGTGTTTATCAGGATCTCGTTCCTTATCCCTTTCCCGTTCTCTATCCTGCTTGTGAGGTGAGAATATTTCTCTGCAAACATAAATATTTCTAAATTACTCTTTAAACTATTAATAATATTTGACAGTATGCCTATGTATGGCCTAAGCAAACTTCTAATTGCTTTTGAGCTCTGTTATTCTGAAAGGTTTGTATAGGCTAGACGGGAATTTACACAAACAATCAAGCCCAGTGTAAAGAGCATTGAGTCAAACGTATCAGAACTTAGGTTTACGCTGAAACAATTATTTAAATTTTTATAAGTTTATGACAATGAAACAAACAAATATCTCTCCCTCTTGACATTGGAGAAAAAATACATTTTTCCGTTATTTTCCTAATAAAGTGCATTAGAAATGTAAACATTCAACCTCTTACCTGTCTCGTTCACTAGACCTAGTGGAATCTTGACTCCGTTGAGTGGGTGATGGCATAGGAGTGTGGTTTCCATCTACAACAAAGAAATTAAATATATTGATGTTTAAAATTCAACTCAAGAACAACAAAACCAATAGTAAGATTGGTTCTTGAATGTCCGTTGCCCAATAAGTGACAAAATTAATAGAAAATCAAAAGAAAAGATAACTTATGCATTACCAAACCAAAGTAGGTATTTTGACTGTTCCTCCCTCAATATTTTTGTATACATTCATGTAGAGATTGTGCCATTTGGTGTTGTTGGTCTGTGGTGGGGATGAGAGAAAGGCTCCCAACAACACTGAGAGCCTCGATGCTAGTGGTATCAAATTAAACCAACGACAATTGATTATCGAGATGACTGGACAAAAAAACAAAAGCAATGGTCGTTGAAAAGGGGTTCTCATATACATGTGCACCCTGCTTACAACTATAGTTTACCTGATCTATACATTAAACAAAATAATATTTTTTACAAGCCCAAAAAGACATATAAAACATGGTTGTGTTGCTAGCGTCAACACCAAGTGGTTGACAGTGTCTCGGACTTCGGTCCGGGAGGGACAAGGTTCGATTCCAGGCACACCCACAAATCATTTTGGTTTGGACCACTTTCCCCAAAATTGTTTGTGTATTCTCTATAACTTCTAAAAATGTCATAAATTAACACTAGATACAGATATAACAATGTTAAAAACACAACCCTTTATTTATCTGCTTGAAAATGATTTTTGATATTTTATAGTTTTTGTTTTTGATAAAGGAGTTCCACCAGCCTATTACATTGCAAACTGTTTAAGCATTTTTCTCTTTCAGTTTTTTTAGTAACACAAAAAAGAGAATAAAACATCCATTTACCTGAGTTCCTTATATCTTCTGGAATGGTGACTTTGATGTCAAACAGTGAAGGTATCTTCCTATCTCTGTCCCCCTTTCCTCTCATGAAGTCTCCCCGTATGTCTCGCATGTCCCTCATGTCTCGCATATCTCTTATTTCTCTTCCATCTCTCATTTCCCTTCCATCTCTCATTTCTCTTCCATCTCTCATTTCTCTTCCATCTCTCATGTCTCGCATATCTCTCATGTCTCTCATATCCCGCATGTCACGGTCCCGT
Organism: Macrosteles quadrilineatus; assembly: GCF_028750875.1. Classification (NCBI taxonomy): domain Eukaryota; kingdom Metazoa; phylum Arthropoda; class Insecta; order Hemiptera; family Cicadellidae; genus Macrosteles; species Macrosteles quadrilineatus. The sequence goes on along the minus strand of NW_026542598.1, from coordinate 56,944,690 downwards.
GGGTCGTGTCCATCGTGTCTCATGTCCCGCAGGTCTCCACGACCGTCCCGCATTTCCCTCTCTCTGTCTCTGCGTGGGAAATCTCCCAGGATATCTTTCGGAGCACACTCCAGATGCTGTAATAAAACATTTAATAAGAATCGAACACTTTCACTACTTAAATTTAATAAATTGATGGAGAAAATATTTGATTTTGGTGTTCAAGATTAAATAAAACTAATAAGTTTAAAGTTTTATTTGATTTATTTTTCAAAGGAAAATTAGGTATGGTAAAATGAATGCGGCTCAATTATTTTATTTACACCTAAGCAGTAAATGAATGATATTTAAAATGAACTTTTAACAGAACAAACTTCAACTTTTTTATGAATGAATTTTTGATTAATTTAAAATGACATGAATAATTTTATTGGGACAGTAAAACTTCAGGAAAACAATTGTATGATTTAACATAAAAAATAATTAAATTCACTTAATTTTCATGCATTAAATATTTCAATGAATAAGCCATACTACCTCTCAAAATAACTGAAAGTACAAAGCAGTAGGCAGTAGGCTAGGGTATAATTTTTAAAATTCCAAACTGTCTGTTTAAAATATTTTAAACAAAAAATAACTAAGTAAATTAGGATTTAACATTAAGTAGGCCACATCAAATCACAAAATACAAAAGTTATACAGATAGGTAAAGGTTGTTTAAATATATATTGAAAGTTTACAAAATTGAAGTGAACAACATCAACCCTATATTAAACAAACTAATAATACTCTTACGTTGGCCAAAATCTTAGTCAACTGGTCGGTGAGCGGTCCATGGCTGAACTTGCACTTTTTCTTGGCGTAACATTTGAGTCCAGTATGATAGAATCTACACGGGAATTCGCTGTGCATGTACAAACACTTTTCTTTTTTGGCACAGCAATCTTTCATGTAGAACTTGCAGAGTTCTGTCTTCCGTGGTGGTCGGATCTCATGAGCGTAGGGGCAGTCTGAACCCTGCCGAGAAAAAATTAAGAATTAATTACCTAGATAAACGGGAGCTCGGCCACAAACAGGTGAACTCCTTATGAATTGAACACAAGATCTGACCAAGACATGATTTGCACTTCTATCTAAGCTGCTATCTCCTGGCCACAAAAAAACCATCCAGGTGCAATACAATATAGTTTGTAAATGTCAGGTATAGGCCTGTTTTGTTAAACTTTACTTGATGAGTTACAAGAAGAAGTTTCGTTATGTTATAATCAAACTGATAAATTATAAAATCATAAATATATTAAAACAGAACAAAGACAATTATAAGTTTTGTATTATGGTATTTGTTTTGTATGAAATCCTAATACTTTTCGGTACTGTTTGTTATATATTTACAATATTTTTTTTAAATTAAAAAATGAAAATGAATTATCAGCTGACTGGTAATTGTTAGGTCAGAAGACAAAGAAAACAAAAAAAAATCAATTACGCTAACCAAACAAACAATATTATGGGAGATAGCAGGATAGCCAACATCTTTAACTTTACATCCTATATGCTTAATGGAAGTCAAACTATTGATTATGAGCCTAAATATATTATGTAAAACAATGGATCGGTCATTTTGTAACCGATGACACAACAGAAAGGGCCCTGATCAGACATAAATTCCGATCGGTACTCTAGGGTAAACACTCATAAAACTAGGCATGTTAAAAACATGTACATACTCTATGGCATTTTCCTTGCAGGAAAAAGTGACACATCTCCATTTCTTCCCTCTTTCTCTGGTTACCTCGAAGACTTCCTCTACCACCCCTTCCACGACCTCTTTGTCTGTCCCCCCTCCTTATCCCTCCCCCTCTCCCTCTGAAGGTCCTCGGCCTACGAGGGATGTCTCCTCTTTCATCATCCTCACCTAAAACATCAATAGACAAATAAATGTGAAATCTTTTAAGCCATTGAATCTACAGGCAAAATAATATGTAGGGTGCTTTTAACTTAATTAAAGTGGGTTGTACATAAACTGCAAAAAACAAGCTATCAAATTTTTAAATGTTGATTTTTTTGTCTTTAAGTCACACAATGAAATACCGGATATATAAAATGGCTAAATGATTACAGTTTGAAAAGTATCCCCGCCACAGCAAACCTGCAGACTAAGCGAATTTCAACTTGTCTAATAACATTTTTACTAAAATATTTCCATAAATAAGAAATATTTTATTCCCAATTTAAAGAATATCATTAAATTTAACGAGTACTTAGGTTTGCTGCTACGTGGAAGGTAAAAACTGTTTTTTGACCATTCGTCAATAGTATAGGATGAAATAAATAAATTTGCCACATTTTATCAACATATATCCATAAATAAATAAACTACAACAGTTTTCATTTTCTCCATAATATCTCCCAATATTTTGTGTAAACAAAACATGTTAGACAGTTGGCTAAGAGACTTTTGTAAAAATTAGGTCTTGTGTGCATTAAATAAGTGATACGGTAACTACCGCTAGGAGACATTAATTGATCTGTACACTTTATAATTTACCATCTCTCTCGCACTTCTCCATGTCCTCGTCTCGGTGTGGTGAAGCTCCTCGTACAAACATCATTTCTTCGTCGTCTTCACCACCTTCCCCTTCATGCCTAGTCTTTCCCATCTCTCCATCCCGCTCCAGGTCATGGCTCCTTCGATTCCTCTGTACAAACATTATAAAATAAGTATGTTGACAAGAAAAATTACTTTGGATAACTGTGGAACCAGTTGAAAAAATATAACAGTTAAAATTGGTTTTGGTTCAAACCTATTCAAGTCAAAATTTGATTTTTAAAATTGTTTGGATCAGGACACAACCATTCTAGTTGTTAAAGCTAGACATTCCGTCCTGGAGGCTCAGATTCAATTTCCCTTAAATTAACAATAGCGTTTGGCTCAAGAGTATGGCTAGCCTAGCAGTTTGATCGCATTGAGTTGTAGGTATTGAGAACACACAACAATTGGTACCCATCTGAGACAAGGACTGCCTATGAGTATTAAAAGGCATTGTACATTAAAAGCCAGGTAAAAATTCCACTTAAATAAAAACGTTAGCAGCATCAGTAGCAAAAATTTAAAAGCCGAACATTCTATCAATAGCAGTGAGAACGTTGTAATTGGACAAAATTAAAGCTCGACATGGTGATTCAAAAGTAAAACATTTTCACTAATTGAAATCTTAATCTACCTTTCCATCTCTTTTCCAACGATTTTCCTCTTCATCTTCAAAGTGTTTCCTCTTTCCTCTATTGAAGAACGGAACATTCTGTTCCCGAGGGGGTTTTTCATTCTCAAAGACTTTGTGGTTCTTGACAACCTCTTCTGGTTTCTTAATCACGGGAGAAACCACTTCTGCAGGCTGAACGATAGGCTTCAATTTTTCTGCCGGAATCGGTGTAGGTGAACTTTTAGCTTCACCAGGCTCCTCCTCTTCAAAAATCTCTCCATCTTCAATATCTTCTTCATTGAGAAGTTCAGCACTGTAACAAAATTTTTTATTATACTTGCTGGTGGTTGGTAGGCTACTTTACACAGTAGAGTCAGGGCCACTTTAATAAATAGGCCCAGGTCCAGGGTGGCAAGGGGTTTTAGGATTGTTGGGGTCACAAAGAAGAGACAAATTCTCCCACAAGGTAGGTCAAGAAGGGCGCAATCATCTCTTGGGCCCATACTGCAAACCGCAGGCCTGAGTACGATAGGTAGCTTAGCTTTTTGTTCTTTTCGGGATTGTAAAACAGCTCGGCAATAGAAAAATTTTTAAACAAAATTATAAAATATTTCACAATTTGTTTATAACAATCCTTAAAAATTAAAATATGATTGAATTTTAATGTCATTTTGAATATTATTCCAAATGGTTCAGATTTTTCTATTGGACCAACACTTTCAGCATTTTAATAGATTAAGTTTATATATCTGCCATTTTTCAAACTAAATTTACAACAATTTATTTTCTAAACAGAGATAAAAAGTCCCAAAGAAAAATTCCTTTTGGACTGTTCTGAATCCTAGTTTCCAATATGGCTATTTTGTTTGTTTGTTACATATAAGAAATAACAATTTTTTCATAATTATTCTTATCTAACATGTGAGTTGCTGAACAGCCTAACCATCTAATACAGACCTTGTATAGTAGGGTAGGTACTTATATAATAACTTATTTTGGTTCTTTACATTCAAATCCAATTAATGAACTAGAAAACTTTACAGCCCACCCTAAGATAAGTCAAATTAATCTCTTGGGGGGGGGGATTTGGTATCTTGAATAAAATATTAATGGTCCTATCCTAACCATTAATCAGAACAAATGTTTTTGAACTAATTGAACTTGAACAACTTCAAACTAAAGCCACCGGTAGCATGACCCCCCCCCCCCCCCCACCAAAATATGTATAAGTTTAGCCACAATTTGTAAAAGTTAAATTTACCATTAATATATGCCTGCTGGAGTTTTTTGTTTAGTTAAAGTATGTTCCAATATATTTATAAATTGATATTAATTTGCAGCTAAATTGATATGTTAGATATCTAACACTTTGATGACCTTGAAAAGTACAGCTCAGAAAATACGTGACTTCTCTATGCCTGAGTAGCTCTAACAAAGATGACTCATTCGTTAAAAATGTTAACCCTGTTGGTATGGGCAGAGACTGCCAGCCTGGCAGAGCCAGAGTACATACATGAGTTAATTTAATAGAGAATAATATAAAATAATAAGTAAAATACCATCAGCGCATATACGTTGTAAAATAAATAACTATCGAATAAGTTAAATAATAAAGATAGGCTAAAGTTGATGGCATATGCGAATTTTATAACCTACTACACACTGCTCAAATGAAAACCAATGAGGTTTAAAATGGTTAACTTCATTGACATTAACTATAATTTACAGTTAATATTAGCTTAAAATTCATATGCTAGTACTTAAAATACCCAAATGAAATCAGTTTATTCTATCTCAAATCTAAAACTAAAGTTGTGATTTCAGAGGAAGGTCTGGTCGCCATTACGGCTTCATTTTAGTTGTAACTGACGCCTTTCATTACCTAATATCCATTTGAAGCTAAAAATGTTCCCTACTTTATTTGTCAGCTATGCATGCTTTAAAAACAGCGTAATTTTACTCATAAAATTTACGACACAACTTTGCAATATTTGTTAGTATAAAGTTACACGTTAACAATCACTTTGCAAGGCAGTTGGAGTGAAGTGGCAAAATGCGGACGCGGTTGGTTGTAGTTCTTTGACTTGTCGTCTCGGGCCTCGGTCGCTCGGTCTCTTCTCCTCTTTGCCAGTTTGCCTCTCTCTCTCTCTCTCTCTCTCTCACTCTCGCTCGACGGACGGGGACGAGTCGTCTGCTACGTCACGCCACGAACCAACACGAATTTTGACGGAAAGAGACGAATACCAATCGATTGCTCTCTCCCTCTCACAATCTCACTCGCTCTCTCCCCCCTCTCTCTCCCACTCCTCTCTCACAACTCCCAACTTTTCTCTCTCTCTCACTCCCTTAGTTCCACCTTCCTGTAGAACCGGGCCCCGTCCCCGTAGGCCTTCTGCTGCAGTGGAATGCAACCGCGGAGAAAGCCATCTACATACAGTACTACAGTATAAGTTTCCAGTTCTAGAAAGCCATCCTATAGTACGTCTACCTCAGAATTATTACAAAACTGGGAACTGACTCAACTGTGAAGGGACTGAATATAACATGGAAATTTTATTAAGTATAATCGTTTATTTTTAGCCTGGGTTTAGAATGTCTACCTATGTGTTTTCGTTAGAGAAACTAAGTATCAATTAAATAACAATACAACTAGCGATTTTGGTTCTACAGTCAAAAAAGTCCTAATGACTTCTAAATATACACTATATTATTATATTACAATTCCAAATGACAAAAAATATAATAATATAAAAATTAAAAGATTAGTAGAAGAGTTAATCATAAAAAATATAATAAAAAAATCTACAATGCCACCCATTTCACTATTCGATCAGATCGAACTAAGTTACTTGCGTGAATTAATCGGCCAACATTTTTTTTTAACCAATCCATGGGGAAAACATTTAAACTGTCATTATCCAGCTGATCAATGAAGTTGAGCTGCCATGAAGAAAAACGTAAAATTATTGTGTTTACAATCAAAAAGGTCAACGTTTCTAAAAATAGTTTATAAACAATAAATTTCCCTAAATTCCAAACTTTTACCATCAATAGAACTTTTAATTCATATAAACACGACTATTATTGAACAATTTTAAACACACACGTGGTACGTACTGTAACTCCAAGACTACAGGGTAGCTTGTAATTTGGTAATCAACAGCCTTCCATCACTATAAAGTTGAAGTTCACCAATGGCAGGGTGTCAAAACAATGCAAATTTGGCAATAAAATTGCATATTTCAAATCATATAACAAGGGGAAATGTGGCTACAGTAAGAACCAAAGACTGAATTCACTCGTGTTGTAATGTTCATTTTATGCAATTGTGTAGATTTGAGCCTATTGGTGATCGATATTTATACTAGACACGGTACCATTTATAACGGATTACATTATTCGAATATGGACTAACTCAAACTTTTATATACGAGTTTAAAATCGCGTTCACAAAGATTACTAAGTTTAATCTAGAAAACAAAAATCCAAAGATGCCGTACCAAACCATTATGACTGATATTTCTTCGCTGATAGTTATATTCACAAGGCTATCAGATCGTCTTTTCAGGATTAGTTGTTTTTACTGGGTAAATATACTTGTTTTATGTAGAATAATTGTTCGAAAGGAAAATTATTTTAGAGTTCAACTATCATTAACTACGTCGACTACGTCTATTATTCGTCGTGATGAAACAACAATGTAGTTTTCAACACATATGTTTTGAAACTCAGATAAACACAAACCACAGCCTTTATGATAATTAGTTTACATACACGTTATGCACTATATGGAAAACAAAGGAAAAGAAGATTAGTCATTTATTGCTATTGTATACTTTTAGTTCAACTTTAAGATGAGTATTAGATACGAGGATAATTCAAGTTAGAAAAGTGCAAAGACTAGCTTTTATTCTTTGACAACAGTTTTATTATTTATTTAATAGTTTTACAGAAGGAAAAAACATTTCAACAGTTTTTATTTTAATCAGCTGATTTTTTAATAATAATTGTGGAAGTCAGCCATTAGGCGATATGAAAAGCAAATACCACTGACTGACAGATGATCATTTTATCTCAGAAAATATACGACCTAAAATAATTATAAAATTTGGCAGATTTAGGCCTACTCTATACACTGTAGATGTGCAATAAGAAAGTGTTTCGCAAAATTCTAAATTTAAGGGGGGTTAGGGGGGGAAGCTATTTCTAGTGAAATTCGACAAGCCTTTATATTTTGGTCTGTATGTATACGCTCATGGTGGAAGGAATTTTGTTCTGTACGCTGAACAAAAGCGAGGATCTTAAATATAATGGAAATTCGTTATTGCATAAATTAATTATCTACAACTTTTGTATTTAACGTTCTTTTCTATCTCAACTGGTTTTTAAGTAAAATCAATTCAAAGCCAAAACTGTGAAAATTGTATACTTTAATAATTATTATACTGTAGTAATTAAAGAGAGCTTTCTTGTACTAATCTAAGTCAATTATATGTGATCATTATTGCGTGATTCTATCAACAAATGATATCTAATGTCAATGTTTTCTTGTCCTCGAAAATGGTACCTAATTCAAGGTTCAAAATTATTGATATGAATAAACAAGCCTAAACAATCTAAAGAGCTAAGTAATCCCAAGCTATTTCGCTCGATTCCAATTGCAACCAATAAAGTGTTCTAACGCCAAGGTAAAGTCATCGTCGCCATCAATGTATAAAGTCTATCTATATTGTACATGTACCATGTACATCGATGGGTAAAACTGCTGCGTTGCAAAGTACATTAGTCATACAATAGCACAATATCCGGTTGGTCGACGCCCATAGTCTGAGCCTATTGACGAGCCTACAACCAACACTTTACAGCTAACTACAGTGTTGGATCGGCAAATTACTAGTACAATGGTCTTATCGATCAAAATTCAAAACTAAACTAAAGTAAGTCCGACTCATAAATATAACGTAATTATTTTAGCTTTGTGACAAAGCTTTGTGCTTTGTCGCTTTACAGGCTTTGTCTGTGTGTTTACTGTATGGGAGTGGTGTATGTAGGAATAAAATACAGTATTATATGAATGGTGCAAGTCTCAGTGAAATATCTCCATTATTAGGTATTTCGTATTAAGAGGGCTAACATCCTACAACTTTTTGGTATTTTTGATCAATTATTCAACTATCTGCTGTAGCTCCTGATGGGATTTTTTCTGTTCGCTTTTTCTTACCAGAATAAGATTTATTGTTAAGTTTTTTATTAAAACTATAGTTCCTTTATTGCTAGAGTTGCTTTTATATTGCTTTTACAATCGAAAGTATACCGAGCCATGGCTCGAGCTTAAGTTATGTTTTACCTGTCTGGAAAATAGTATCCTCAGAAGAGAAGTTTTTCTACTGGAGAAACCTACGCCAATTTATCTTTTTATATTTTATTGATTTTATCTTTTACTTAATTACTCTCGCCTCGGTAACAAGTTTTGAGTCCAGTTGACATTAACGAGGGTTACCACCAAGGTTCTCATGTAGACAATTAAGGTAAATGAACCTTGTCCATGACAGCGACAAAAGCATTGTTTACAGTTTAGGTTGGCAGTTGTGTCAACGCAAGTGGCCATGTTTGTACAACGAACTGTCGTGTGCCAACCTACAACATGGCATTTGGTCGTTCGCTGCTCAGAGATCGCCATTGATTATTTTAGGGGAGATTACTGCTTTTAGCGAATTTCCCATATAGGGAATAAGCTATTACCGTAGTACTCATGGTAAGACCTGGACGCGGGACCGATTTTTTTTTTTCGTTTTGAGGTCCCTAGAGGCCAAAAACACCATCCGTTCAAATTCATATATATATATATTTATATATATATATATATATATATGTGTGTCCGTCAGCACGATAACTCGAGCAAAAATGATCCGATTTTGATGAAATTTGGTACAAACGTGTAAACGTACGTTTATTCGAACGAGTTCGCGATCCAGCATGATCGGACCATGGGAACGGGGGTTTACGGGGGGTTTTATGGGGTAAAAATAGGTTTTTCCCATTTTTGACCCAAAAAACATAAAATTTAGCAATTTCTTTCCAAACCATTTTGTAGAGCTTAAAAAAACAAATAACTTAGTATATTGAAGCGTTATTATGCGCCTAATTGTTACGGAGAAAATTCAATAAAATTGTAAATTTAAAATTCCCATGTTATTCTTATGGAGAATAAGTAAACTGTTGTAGTTTGCTTGTTTGTGAACATATTTTGATCAAATTTGGAAAATGTTTTTATTTCTTACGAAACTATTCAAATTAAAAAAAAAACAGTTTTACCCTCCCTGATGCAGCAAACCTAAGTACTTGTTAAACTAATTCTATTTAAATCAAGAATAAATGTTATATTTTTAAGTAGACATTTCAGTGTAAATCCAATCAGTCAAATGGAAATTCGCTTAGTCTGCAGGTTTGCTGCGGCGGGGGTATTTTAGAGTTTTTTAGGTTTTATTTTGACTGTCCGTGAAATAAGACAATATATTCACAAATTGTGAAATTCAAGTTGTAGACCCGAGCCAGTGGACGAATTTGGGATTTAGGATGAAAATGGACGTTAAAATTGATCCGTGGACAGAGCGCTCTGAAATTACTGTAGGCCTACTGGTTCATGTCAAATAAGCGCACTTTTTAACCAAGCCGAATTGAAGGAATGACTATCGTAAACTGTATCATAAATGTTACGCCAGAACAACTATCAATACACATATATAAAGTGTCAAAACTGGATGATAAAATCGATTTCCAGCAACGCTCCCTGTGATTGGCTCATTCGCATTCGTCTATGTCCTAATTCGGGTATAATATTGGATTTGGATATTATAGCTGGTCCATATAGATGGAGATATACTTAAGTAGCCTAAAGCATAGATAAAACATACACTCTTGTGTTGGTTAGTCTATGGCTAAAGAAAGTAAATTAGTATTATTGTACAATTGCTTCAACCCGTACTCTGCAACGGCATGTAGTGAAAATAATTAAATAACTTCTTGATCAGCATTGTACGTGTTATTAAATTTACGGAAAGTAAATAAAGAAACGTTTTATAACACTTAAAACATATATTTACGCTTATACTGTTACTCACAAGACGGTAAATATACAAAAATATGGTAAGTGGTAACCATCTACCACTTACCATCTTTTTTGTATATTTACCGTCTTGTGAGTAACAGTATAAGCGTAAATATATGTTTTTAGTGTTATAAGACGTTTCTTTATTTACTTTCCGTGAAAATAATTATAAAAAACTTCCTTGAAAACTTCTAAGGAAAAGTTGTAATATCATAATTGGTCATAAAACAGCCGACACATAAACAGGTCATAAACGATCGGGGGTATTTTTACTACTCTACATTACAAAATTCTGTCCCTAAACATCTGATTGGAATTTTATAGATGACGATTGCAGTTAACCCCTTGACTATGGATGGAGTTGGGAATTATCACCGCGTCTTTGACTATAGTGATTAACGTAACTTTTTAATACTTTAACGTTAAAGCTGTACAGGAGCTAGTTTATGAGCAAAAATGAACGTACAGTAGTTAAATGATCACCCAATTATGTGCAGCTGTCAATTAATTACTATGGATCCAAGCTGTAAACAACTTAAAACGTTAAAATTTCAGTAGCAGTTTTCATAGATAAATATTTTCAAAACAGCTAATTGGTAATTTATATAAGACGTATATAGTAGAATTAGGGATGACTATGTCCAATATCGCAAAGCCTGGGCGATTTGAACTTAATTATTTTGTTTATATCAGTTAGGCCAGAATTTAAATACAAACATTATCGAAAATTTTGTGAATCCAAGAACAATAGTTGAATTTTGATTGGAAGTTTAGGTTTCTCGGAAAATAGAAAGCGTTAATTGACATTTTGGGTCGACTGACTCACGGTCAGCCAAAAAAATGAGATAAAAGGTCATAAAATTGAGTAAATTGCTCATTGGTTGTTCATTAAGAGTTGTGAAGTTTTTAGTTATGCTACGTTCCATGACCGAAGAAATCCAAAACTAGCTTTATGGTAAAAATCAAACAGCTGAAGGTATGATTTTGCCAGGTGCTTTACGTCTTGATTTCACTACTTTTGGTATTTTCACAACTTTAAATATATTAACCCAAGTAAATCGATCGACAAATTACACCTGCTTGTCCTCTCCTAGCATAACCTTATCTTTTTTATTTTTATTTTTATTGAAAACCAAACGATTACCTAACAACGATTGAGTAATAGAGAAACGTGTCCCTCGGATCGTTTGGTTTCCATTAAAAAATAAAAATAAAAAAGATAACAAAAACTATTATTGTAAAACCTAATGCCTTTTTAGTTACCTATGTTAATTACTTCCTCGAGCATCCAACCTTAAATTTAAGGAATAGCTTAAGAATTCAACGAACATTAAAAGAACGTCTTTTTGCGAGGGATATTTTTTTCCAAAGTAAAGGTTTAACACTACCAATTTATAGTAGTAAGACTTGAGAACTACACAAAATAACTACGTAAACATTCTGTTGAAAAAAAACTTGTTTACAAAAAAGTTGAAACCCGATTAAGACTTGAAACTACGGGTTACTTTGGATTTTTCTATTGCAAGGAAGCTACAGTGTGTGCGATATTTCTTTATCAGCCAAACCTAGTGTTATCTAGGGTCAAGGCCATGGAGCCAACAACACGCAAGGTCGTTTGTGAATGACTGGGGTTGAAATGGGGAGGCTCAGTATTGACGTTTTCTAGGACTCATCCCCTACAATGGGGTGCAGATTGGACCATGGGGTGCATAGGTTTAGCTACGACCATTCAATTTTCAACTTAAATTTTCTTCGCTCATTAGGCTCGTGTACCTTAAATTAATTTAAACTGTTGATTCTACTGAAAAATGTGATTGGTTTAATCTGTATACTTTATTATAGCCGAGTAATACATTAGAGGTACATTGCAGTGCTCACCTAAAAAAAGCATCTGGTTCGATCCTGGACATGGCCCATCCCATGATATAGCGGGCTATCAACTAAATGATCCCATCTACCAAAAGGTCGACATAAAAAGTATTGAATAAGAAATATTGAAAATGTATTCATTTTGAATGTTTTTGTTTTACTTAACACAAACACAACAGACTTTGCATGATCTGTACAGTAATTATTCAGCAGCTTATTTGTACAAACGGAGTGCGGCAAAGCAAACTGTGTCATATACAACCGTAAACAACATGTGCAACTCTTTGCAATTTATGATCAAGAATACACTATTTTATATTTCTTCTAAAACTTGTTTCTTCAAATAGGAGTACCAAAAAGCCCCTTAGATTGTGCTGCCTTTCTTAATGTAATATCATTTTTATTTAATAAGTATTTTCATAAGGGTGTACTATTTGATAAAGGATGAGTGTAGAATATAAAATTACTACTTTTACTCAATTTTTTGTGGAAAATCAATGTTCAATTGTGAAGCTTTGTTAAAAGAACGCGTGTTTCTCCGTCCAGGATCTTTTATTAAACACCAATGCTAAAAGGACAGCTGGATCCCGTTACTATGAATAATCTACTGACCAAACAGGATCGAACCAGAGAACTTCTTCTAAGCGAGAGCTTTAACTAACTTAGCCACGTAACGACTATTCAATTGTTCTTGGCCTTGGCATGTACATTGTACATGATCAAATAAAAAATTCCATATTATTATAAAATCGTTTGGAACATGATAGTTATGTGTTTTAGTACTTTTAGTATATTTACACCACGTAGAAGAGGGCTTCTGTGGGCGGAGAGAAAATCGATACTGTAGCTTACCCAGGAGCATTAATGTCGCATCACGTTACATAGCCTTGAGATTAGAAAAACAAAATATGAGAAATAGTGTTAATGTGTGATATAAATTGAATTGGTTTGACAAATATTTACCAACTGCCTTTACAATTTCATCGGGATGATTTTCTACGAGAAAAATATAAAAATTCTGTCCCTTGGAATCATTAAGCCTTGTATTTTGCCATAATTTCTACGTCTACTTTGCAATAATTGTATATGGTGTAGTTAATTAGGCCTATAATGGAAAATCTATCACTTAATCTTGTAATCTAATTCAATTGATTCATCCCACTGTATTAACTGACTACCCTCAAATTTAATCGGGATCGTTTTATTTTCAATCAGTTCAAAATTGTGTGCTTTGGAAAGAAGGAAAACAGTTTATTTGGCTTTTATTCCTTTTCGCATTTTATTGACATGATTTTGCATTGAACTACAATATCAAGGAGAATATCGCCACTTTAAAAACATTCATCACGTTAAATTGGGAATATAAAGAAAGAACTATTTTCAAGATAGGTGTGTACGTTAAGTGTATTTTTTCGTTGTAAGTTAAATGATACCTATACTATGATATCGATATTCCAAAGCAAAAGCTGGCTAGAGCTACAAGCACTTTTTGTTTACTACACAAAGATTTTAATACAACGTAAAACATTGGGTATTACCATTGACTATATAACACTACACTACACTAATCTAGTAGTGTTATATAGTCAATGGCATTACAAATTTCAGACTGGAAACTTAGAATCGGAATTAAATATTGCTTAATATTGTACGAGGAAGATTGCCCAGACTGGTTTCAAGAAGCAGGTCTTTGGAATTTGAAACATCTGGCTCTATAGTTGTTGACATAAGTTACTAACTCTAAACTCTAAAATGTTAGTACAAATTTATCATTTGTACTAATACAAAATGGTGACAATTTAAACCCTAATATCTTAAAACTAGCGACTTCACTTAAAACTTAAAAATGGGTTTCATTTATTTGTGATATACAATTTCATATGACCGTCATTTTAAATTGGTACAAATTAGAAGTTTGATACTTTTTGTAAAATATTGGTCCTATTTGTCATCACTTGAGTTATGGATTCATTTGTAAAACTAACATACAGACAGACAGAAAACCAAACATTTTAGACCCATGTTTATACAGTATGATGTTTATTTATTGTTTTATCCTGAAGAATAAATATACAACATCTATCCAGGGAGTTTATATACATTTTGTATTAGCCCCTATATTTCTCTAGTGTAAAACAGGGTCAGTAAGGGAAACTGCTTAGTATGTAGCAGATAAACGAACGAGCACACGTTGGCCTTAGCCCAAGGTTATTTTTATGCAGCACCGTTTAACTGTTTGTTTTGTATACGTAACGTAGTTTCAATAGTCAAAGGTATTATGGTATTATCATTGATGACTATTGGATATTAATAGTCTAAGGTACCGTATTATGCTCTGACGATTTAAAATTTCTTAAAAACACTATATTTATTTGTAGTTTGGCGAGTTTAAATATGTACCGTAGTACCTTTGACTATCAATACAACTTCTGTATCCAATAGTCAATGGTAGTACATTAGAATGAATCATAAAGCATCTACGTTCACGGGTACACGTCTTGGGTAGGCTCATTCTTGAGCTGAAAATAATGCTGAATGTGTGGCAAAATGTGGAATGGAGTGAGGTGATGTGTGTCGTTCATTTTGACCAAGATCAGCTGTTTTTTTAGACGGACCATTAAAATCCCAATTAAGAACGACAGCCGGGACTAGTTACCATCAAATATGATCAAACTAGCAGAGTACCCGTCCTTCGTACGGGGTTGGCATATAAGTTTAAAATGCGTAGTGCAGTTATCCTCAAGCTTTGCATTTGCAATGGGGGAGGACACAGTTTGATAAAATTTGCTTCTTTAAATTGACGGTATACTATAGTATTACACATCTACCAACCATAATGTTCTACCACTTCACACTTAAACAATAAAAAAAATAAATTATTAAAAATTCACAAAAAATTACAAATTATTCATGACATAAAAAAATAACTGTAAACAATACTACTTTGACGAATACTACGTTCTCATTGTGTATCAAAGTTGTTGTTGCTGCTTAGTTCAAATTAGCTGTTTACATACATGCAAAGATAATTATAGTGCTGCACCCTGTTGGTAAATCTTATAACTTTTTAAACCTTTTGTATGTCATAGAACCAACTTTTTTAGTTGAAACAGCTGACTAAATTCTTTAATTCCCTTTAAATATGAATACTAATAAGGTTAACATGGGGAACTGCAGAGCCACTGGGGCGGAGCCCAAAAGGATTTTTGAGATAATAATATACCTATATGTTAATCGGGAATGTAAGCTATCATCATGCCAAATTTCAGCCCAATCCGTCCAGTGGTTTATGCGTGATTGAACTTCAAACAAACAAACACACAAACTTTCCGTTTATAATATTAGTAAGATAGTATACGGTATTTCATCACTAAGGACCTAAAGTGACTTTTCCCCCTGAATCTCGAGAAACTTTCCACACTCGCCTGCGGCTCGTGCGCAAACGTTTCTCTCATGTGCAGCAAATGCACTTTGCACTCGCATTACGGCGTTACACGTTATTTTTTTCCTACAGTTACTATAAAGCATATAGGGGAAATAATTAGCCTTTCAAACACTATACAACATGTTTTTAGATTGGGTAAAATCCAAGCGCTGAACGAAATGGGAAACACTGCAACAGCTGATCGTAGTCGTAGTATCTTTAAGTGATGCCAACTTATTTTCGTATAACGTGGCTAATAAAATCACACTGTTATGTGTTGTTTGGTTGGAATACTGGAGTGCGGCAAAAGTAAGTAAATGCATCAGTTAGTTACTTTGCGTGCTATACCGGTAATCAGTGCAAGGAAGCCCACTTTGTCAGGTAACTGTAGGAAAAATAATATACAAACCTATTTTAAAAAGTCAGCTGACCAATTAAATTTACAAAGAGTAATCAAAGACATTATAATTAAAAATTCATCGATATTAGTTTCTTCCAAATTAACATACTACTTATTTTTTTATAATTCGAAATTAATGTTTAAAAACGAAGAGTTGTGCTCCAAATCAAATTCATTAAATTAGAAGTTTGTTAATTTCCTAGTTTAGGCTACAGATCCTATATACTGTATTACTTTTTTCTTTAACTGACAAGTTAAAATGGGGTAATGTACTCGTCTGAAATAGCTGTCTATCTTATTATATACTACTCCTATCTACTATGCTGATCCTTACTAGGGGGACATGTGATCGTAGTCAGTAACAAAAAGCTATGCAAAGCATTTGTTTCATTCCTCATTCTATATATCCATTCTAATTTGTGTTAATTTAATATACTCATTAGTTAGTGTGCCATCTCAAAATAGCTAATACGAGTGAGATTTGTACAAACACATACTGTACTTGAGACTGCATTTTACTGCACTGAATTTTTAATTTGATATAATTGATATTGATTGATACTTATATTCATTTTTCAAATAGCTTTGAAGAGGGTTGACAATTTATAAATCAATAGTCCTTGGTTTATCTACGAAACAAATAAATAAAACTGGTTTTTAGTGCAGTGTTTTGTAGTTGTACGAAGTAAATGACTCGCGCGTATCAATTTATACTGAAAATGTATCAATATCATGGAAGACAAAGTTTTTTCACCAAATCTAACTCCAAAATCTTATAGGGTATTTCCAAGAGCTAAAATTTTGCAGGAAATAGTTATTTGTGTTACTAGTGTGCGAAGTGCCACTTTGCTGCAGATGAGAGAAATGTTTACGCACGAGTCTCAGGCGAGTGCGGAAAGTTGCTCGAGTACAGCGAAGGCACTTTGCACACGCGTTACACATTATATTTTCCCTACAGTTACTATAAAGCATAAAATAATCAGTCTTTCAAACACTATACATATGGTAACGCTGCACCAGCTGATCGTAGTCGTAGACCGTATTATTTTTAAGTGTTGCCAAATTACTTTCAAGCGTACACATATTACATGCCTAATAAAAACACACTGTTTTGTGATTTTCCCCTTTTTTAAGAATACTAGAGTGTGCGGCATAAGTAAACTGAGTTTGGCAAAAGTAAGCAATTAGCTATTTGGCGTACTACAATCAGTGCAAGAAAGGCATTGAAGGCAACTTTGTCAGGTAACTGTAGGAAAATCTTACTAATATTATAAATGTGAAAGTTTGTGTGTTTGTTTGTTTGAAGTTCAATCACGCATTAACTACTGGACGGATTGGGCTGAAATTTGGCATTATGGTAGCTCACGTTCCCGATTAACATATAGGCATATTCTTAAATCTCAAAAATCCTTTTGGGCTCCGCCCCAGTGGCTCTGTAGTTTCTCATGTTAACCTTATGAGTATTCATATTTAAAGGGAATTAAATCATTTAGTCGGCTGTTTCAACTAAAAAAGTTGGTTATATGATATGCAAAATCATTAAGGTTTTAAGATATACCAACTATATTTTTTTGCATTTATGAAAACAGCTAATCTTAACTAAGCAGCAAAAACAAACTGTGATATGCAAAGAGAACTGTCAAAGTAGGATTGTTTACAGTTGTGTTTATGTTTTTAATTTCATGAATAATTTTTGATATTTTGTGAACTTTTAATAATTTATTTTTCTCTATTGTTTAGATGAAGTGGTGGAATATTATGGCTATGGTAGATGTGTTTTTACTATAGTATACCGTAAATTTAAATAAGCATATTTTATCAAAATGTGTCTTCCCCCATTGCAAGTTCAAAGCTTGAGTTGAGTATAACTGCTATAAACATTTTTTTTTACTTATATGCCACCCCGTACGAAGGACGGGTACTCTGCTAGTAAAATTATAGTTTGTTGTGACACGAATCGGAAACGCCAAACAAAAAGTGTCTGCAAGACTGAAATAGGTATAGTATTACTGTATATGTATTGTTTTGTTTAAAAATTTGACTATAACGAAATGCAATTACAATGTAGTTGCTCGCGATGTAGACAAAATAATGTAAACTATTTACCTAAAGTTTTTTTTTACATTCGATTGCATCATTGGTGCATGCTGCAAATGTAAACTATTTACCTACAGTTTTTTAACGTACGATTGCATCATTGGTGCATGCTGCATTGGTTAAATCCTCTATTTATTGCTTTCTTTAGCTAAATTCGATCTAATTTCGGTCCAGTTACGACAAATCACTGCAAATACTGAAGTTATATATAGGTACTTGCTGTTTTTTTGGCCATGTATTTCAATAGGTATTACAATTTATCAATAATATAATAATTTTATATTCTGATAAAACATTTTGACCCATTCATGGCCTAGATGTGAAAAGCAATTTCATATATTAAGTTACCCAATTTTTTACGAATTGGCGTAGTTATTTAATAAGTGGCGTTCTAACCATAGTTTCAAACATAACACAACTTGTCTTTCAAGTATTGAGATTTGTAAACTTAATCTTGAAGCCAAATTTAAACGAAAAATAAATCTGTACTCAATCGAAAAATCCCATCATAAAAACGTCAACCTTAATTTGTGACCAAACTTAGGCTATACCGGTAGAGCTGGATGATGTTCGTGGGGGTTTTCACATTCTTTGTCAACTATTTTGGGAGAACGAGGGGGGTCGCGAAGAAAGGAAAGCCTCATAGTGACGAGACGAAATAGGAGACAGGAAAGACTTGACAAAAAAACAAGTCCTTGTCAGTAGCTATTGTGAAGAAGAGTGTACTGCGAACTGGACATTAAATTAACTTCCTTTTGCCTAAATTATAATATATAAATTACGGTATTTGTTTTGTGATTTTATAAATAACTGATTATGTGAATGATTGTTTTTTTTTTTCATGAAATCGGCAACAAAACCTTAATATAAATTGGATAATAAATTTAAATTGTCCATAATATGTTACACGATTTTATATTTTACAAATTAGATATTTTTCACGAGTTTTACTTAGAAGTTGTTTTTAAATATTAATCAATCCATGTGGGGTTGCGTGGATAAATTTGGAATAAAATTGTAAACCGAATATATATAACCACTTACTGTATAACAAAGTTCTAAACACGGTAAAATTATTATTTATTTTTAGTGGATAGAGGTTGCTAGCTTAAAAAACGTTAGCCTAACTCGGGGTTAAAAAAACCTATGTTTTTTAATGCAGTAAATCGTATTTGAAATTCAATTTTTATCAAAATATAATAAATTAGTAAAAGATAAAAATATAGGCAAAATAATTTAATTGCTTACCGAGCATTATAATTTAAAATAATTATTATAGTAAGTGAAAATTGTTACTAATTTTCAGTGGATACAAGTTGTTAGTAAATACAAAAATTTTAACTCGTGTTTTAAAAACCAAGATATGTTTTTAATTTTTTTTTTAATTTTTTTTTTAATTATTATCAAAATATAAATCGTAAAAAATAAAAATATAAGCTTATATTGTATAGAGTTATGTGAATGTAAAGTATAAAAATAAAAAACGATATTTAATTAATTTGTTATTATAGTTCTTGGTTAAATTTTCATTTTTATTAAACTCATAAAAGTGTCATAAATTAGTCTACACAATAAATTAATGTCTCTTTTTATAGATTACCTACAACAAATCAATAAAAACTTACAAAGTAGCCTACATAAATTATAACGGTTGTATCGACAAGCCGACACTATTGTTGAGTTATCTACGTCTATAGGTCGTTAAAATAACAATAAAGATAAACTAATAATGTTTGCTGACTGATAAATGAACATTTACACGTTGAGAACAAGAGTGTAAAGTACAATTCTGGCACACCCTATATTGGGCCTCCCGAGACAAAACCATCACCACTATCAGTGAAGATAAACTATCTAGAAATTACTATCTCTGAACACCACTCAGGCAGTGGAAACAACTGATTATGTATCCGCAAGAAAACAATCTCAAGGACAAATCATAAAATGCTAACAATTGAACCATGCTAAAATTAATTTTAGAGATTTTTGAGAAATGTACTCATCAGTTGCACACAATTACACAAAATCTTATTCAGCAGCCTAAAGCAAGTGTTAGTAAATAAAAGCTATAGTATAAAGTAATGGAGTCGTATTTATTTTTAACAACACATCACTCCTGCCTTCGTTTTGGAAGTAGGACACGACCTTTACCGAACTTGCCCGCTTCCCACCCCTTTTGGACCGCGCGTACAGATGTAAGGATTAACATTAAGTAATTGATGAACGGTTTTGACCTACCAGATAGACTGTTTTACATTCATTTGTCGAGAGGTTTGAAGTTTTACTGGGACATCGACACGGTCACCACGGAGGCCTTTGTTCTGTCTAGTGCTAGTGCAGGAAGCCGAAGTACCGCTTCTAATTTCGCTTTCCCCTCCTTCCCCCCACCAATCCGTCCAGGGATTCTGGGATACTGCACCGCACCCCACCTTGAATACCCCCCCTGAATCGATAAAAATTTGCTTATAAAAATATAACTATCAACTAAACAAATTAATTTCACCCTCACTGTTAATTTAAGTCAAAGTCACTAGGTATACAACCGTTCAGACAAAAATGTAACAATACGTGACGTCATTTGTAGATAGAAATTACGTTTTACTTCATAAATTATCCAAATGTTGTAACAATCGAGGAAAATTATAGCCGATACGAAAGAGCAAATAAGTTATCAAGTAATTGAGTAGTGGACAGGGCGTATGGGTAATACTTTACAGAATATATTGGCTTTGTATAAGACCAACAAGACCATTACCTCGACACTGCCGCCATATTGAATTGTCAATTTCGTACTGATCGTACTTGCTGACACTGTTCTGCGCATTACCGGAACAGATGACGCAACAGTTACATAAGCATTTTCGTTGAACCAGGAAAAGAGGCCAAGTAATGAATTGTTTATAAAAACATTCTCCAAACTTTTTAACATTGTTTTAAAATTAATGGACCCTAATCTCATGCAATATAAAACTCCCTGTAGGTCATGTGACCTTGGGGAGTTTATTCGTAAGCAACCTATATAAGGAAACTAAATCTAGGTAAGGATTTAAGCTTTATGGCCCTCGAACCGAAAAATAATCGTTTACTGCACCTTTCATGCTCAATACAATTGACTCCATTGGGCGAAGGGTTGAGTTCACTGGTTAGGGCCATTTTGTGTTCACAAAAGGACCGTTTATCTGAAGAATTATCCTAATTGCTTTTAAGCAAAACACTGATTTACACTTCGAATTTCAGTGCGACAAAGGCTATGCTTTAGGGTTTAGCAAGCATTCTTCTAATGTAGACGTTGACGAAACGCTAGAGTCGACATCACGATTCACAATAGAGAGCGTTGGTGTCGGCGATGTTTGCGTGCCACGAGTCGGCTAATCACGTGATGTACCACGTGACCCCGCGTAGGCTTCTGATTGGCCGAGCGGAGAACTGTGTTTATATAATATCGTTACTACTCGCTAGAGTGTGACACATGACGGCCACTGACTCATTGAGTGGTTTAATTAGACTATTGCAATTGAATGAATGTTGAACAAACTTGCAAAGCAAATATTTTGTCTACAAAAGAATGAATTATTGTAATCGCTCCATTGAATGGACTGAAATTTACTCAATGTAACATTAATTATATGAATCAAGGAACTTGCTCTTTATTCTGTGATATCAGATTTCATTAGTCTGATAATTTTTCATAGTTGAAAACAAAAACAGCATCATTGACTCAAGCCTGTTAATTAAAACATGGTATTCTAAAGTCAATAATTTTTATAATACCGGTACATTTTACATAACAAATTGTTTTAATGAATGCTTGAAGGGGAGGTGAAAGATGACTAGTTAGTTTATACTTCATTTGGCTATAGGGATTTAACTTAGGTATAAAACAATACATGATTTATCATACAATATTTGATTTTCTATCCCAGTTTTAAGAGCTTGAGGAACTTTCATATTAGTTCTTCAACAGTTACGTATTTGAGTTTGTATTAGTTTTTTATAAACAGAAGTTGAGAAGTAGTAATATTAGTTTTAAGATAATTAATTAGTTCATCAAACATCTTACCTACTCAAGAACTACAGGCTACAACGACAAAGGTAGACCTAATCTATAACTTTATTGACTTCTTATACAGGTTCGCCATAACATGCGCTCAAACATATATTCAAGGAAATTTTAAAATGAGAGTTATCAAGGGTGATTTGTTATTGAGGTTCCACTTGTAAATATCTTACTGCCAAGTTTATACATTCTTGTCATCTGACCAGACTGCATTATGACAAAATAAACAGGCCAATTATCCATTTGCAAAAATAATTAGCCATATTTGCATAAAAAATAGATCCCTAAAATTGCTAGTCATTCTGTACCATACTCTAATTTTCAGATCAGAGTTTGTTATGTAATCATATTCACAAAAACTAAAATGAATACTCAATTGCAGTTATTATGTTTCACATAATATTGCTATCACTTTAACATGTTGTGATTTCTTATCAGTTAAGTACAAACATTTTAACTGTCTGTCTATAACTAAGATAAGTAAATATTCTCCTCTAGAAAAATATGGTATGATAGTAAGAAAAAAATAAGGTTGTCAGAAACAATTATTGGGAATTAGTGATGTGTCAAAAAACCGAATCTCAAATCTCAAAACCATCAAAACTTTGGAAAAGTTTCGGTTTCGAGATTCAAAAGTTTCGAAATTGAAGATTTTGGCAGTTTTATTCTTGAATCTATTGGCACTCTTTGTATTATTATTATTTTTTTTTAACACTGTTTCCACACTATCTGATAGCAATAGAGCAAACACAGTAAATTGTATTCTGAAATTTCAGAAAGAATTATGTTGGTATGGGTTTATCAGTCACATATTTATGTTATTATATCAGTGTCAGGAGTCAACCTCTTATAGTATTAGCGAATTTCCCATATAGGGAATAAGCTATTACCGTAGTACTCATGGTAAGACCTGGACGCGGGACCGATTTACTTTTTCATTTTGAGGTCCCTAGAGGCCAAAAACACCATCCGTTCAAATTCATATATATATATATATATTGAAGTTCGTTCGCTACGCTCACTCACCTTTGGGTTGGAGCTCGTTCGCTACACTCACTCACCTTTGGGTTGGAGCTCGTTCGCTGCGCTCACTTGCCTTCAGGTTAGCTCGTTCGCTACGCTCACTCGCCTCCAGGTTGAAGTTCGTTCGCTACGCTCACTCACCTTTTGGTTGCAAATTAGCTGTTGTCATAAATGTAAAAGAAATAATAGTGCTGCACCCTGTTGGTAATCCTCGTAACTTTAATGCTATTGAACATCATGGAACAGAACCAACTTGTTTAATTGAAACAGCTGTTAAGATTCATTAATTCCATTTCTCATAAGGTTAACATGGGAAACTCCAGAGCCACTGGGGCGGAGCCCTTTTAAGAATTTCGAAACGGGAAATAGTTTACGTCCGATTCGCATACCTACAGAATTTACACACCAAATTTCATAACGATCGGTGAAGTCGTTCCGGAGGAGTTTGCAGACAAACACTGTGACACGAGAATTTTATATATTAGATTTATATATATATTTATATATAAATATATATATATTTATATATATATTTATATATATATTTATATATATATTTATATATTAGAACAGAACCAACTTGTTTAATTGAAACAGCTGTTAAGATTCAATAATTCCATTTCTCATAAGGTTAACATGGGAAACTCCAGAGCCACTGGGGCGGAGCCCGAAAGGATTTTTGAAATAAGAATATGCCTATATGTTAATCGGGAATGTGAGCTATCATCATGCCAAATTTCAGCCCAATCCGACCAGTATTTTTCGAGTTTACTTTTCCCATACACACATACAGCAACCAAGCCCAATCCGACCAGTATTTTTCGAGTTTACTTTTCCCATACACACATACACAATACAGCAACCACCTCTTTTTCATAATAGTATAGATAGATATGTGTCCGTTAGCGCGATAACTCGAGAAAAAATGATACGATTTTGATGAAATTTGGTACAAACGTGTAAACCTACGTTTATTCAAACGAGTTCGCGATCCAGCATAATCGGACCATGGGAACAGGGGTTTATGGGGGGTTTTATGGGGTAAAAATGTGTTTTTCCCATTTTTTACCCTAAAAACAAAAAATTTTGCAATTTATTTCTAAACAGTTTTGTAGAGCTTAAAAAAAGAAATAATTTAGTATATTGAAGCGCTGTTGTATGCCTAACGGTCACGGAGAAAATTCAAAAATAGTTTAATTTAAAATTCCCATGTTATTCTTATGCAGAAAATAAAAATTGTTGTAGTTTACTTGTTTATGGATATATATTGATAAAATTTGGCAAATTTATTTATTTCATCTCATCCCATACTATTCACGTATGGTCAAAAAACACTTTTTACCTTCCCCGTAGCAGCAAACCTAAGCACTTGTTAAATTTAATGTTATTTAAATAGGGAATAAATAATATGTCTTATTTATGGAAATATTTGAGTAAAAATGTAATCAGACAAGTTGAAATTCGCTTAGTCTGCAGGTTTGCTGCGGCGGGGGTATTGATTTCATTAAAAATTTTATTATTACCTGTATTTTTTCTGTAACCTTAACCTTTGTAACCAGACCTGTATTTTTTCTGTAACCTTAACTTTTGTTACCAGCTAAGTAAAAAGGTTTCGCGTTTAGGTTTTGAGATTCGAGATTCGATTTTTTCAAGTTTCGGTTTCGGTTTTGAGATTCAAAATTTCTGGTTTTGACCATCACTATTGGGAATTAAATTAATTTCCCCGTGACATTTATATAAATATGGTACACAGTACTGTACTAGGCCTATGTTTTAAGCAGGGATTCATAGTAGTGTAATATTTTTTCTATTACTTTTTTTGGATATTAGTGGAATGTTAGAATGGAAACACAGTTTAAACACATAGGAGGCATACATATGTTTTAGTAGTTCTATTTAAATCCTATACTGTGTGTATCATATTCTGTTACGTACATTTCCAAGTTCTTACATCCTCGTGCAGCCTTTACAGATATAACCATTTCTTCAACATTTTGAACAATTTTTAAGAGGAATTCACTTAACTAACACAACATGGAAATCAAAGGAGGTTATTGTCCTGTAGGGTAAAATGTGTATGAAACTGAAATCAATTTATGGTTTATTTTGCTGAAAGTGTGTATTAGATATGTGTTAAAAAGCTAATTAAACAGAATAATTATTATAAATACCCTACAATGAAACTGTAATCTTGTACTTTCACATTTTTTTGCAAGATGGCTTTATAAACTTAAGTGAAATGATGTAATTATATTGATTGATAAACCTTGGGTTAAGTTGTTTTACACTGTATTTTAAAACGTTCGCTACCGCAATAGTACTAAATTTTTCATTCATAAGGACCAGTAACGCACATATGCGACGGCCAGACTACCCACGGACTGTCTTCGCATATTTGTGTAGGTGTTCAAATGTTATTAAAAAGCTTATATCATTGTGACAGTCTATTTGAAGGCCCTGAATTCTCTGCAGTGGTCTACAGGGATGTCTGTCGCACATGAGCGTCACTTGGTCTGTGGATATAATAATTAGTAACATCAAATGATAGTTGGCAAAACTTTTTTACTTTGCTGCATCACTGGCCTGTGGTGCGTGTAGTGTTAACCAAGTGACACCCGGTCTCATGTGTAATATTAAAATGTATACCTCTGTATGTGGCAATGACTGCAGAGTTGTATATATGTGGTGATTGGTAGCGAACGTGTTAACATGTAGCTGTAGAACTATTTTTTTTCCAAACAAGATAGTTGAATAATATTTTACTTGATTCAAAACAACAACCTACTAGTGTACCTGTTGCTCGAATTCGAGCAATTGCAAAGCATTAAAGACGTTATTTTAAAACGAATAACAGTCATAATTTCCGATGACTTTATAAGAGTGGACTCAAAGAATATGGAAATACTCACGATGTGTACGGTTAGACATAATCAAATTTGTTTGCAAATATCTTATCTTTTTTCAAAAGTTGATATTGTTTTTTAGTGTTTTCTACAAATGTTTCCCACTCATAGCAATAGGTTGTCTGTAATAACGATTATAAATGAAAAAAAAAACATTATTTTTATTTCTTCTACTTGGTTGTGTTCTATGACTTTTCTATGTTTCCATTGTTTGCAAATCAGCTCTTTCAATGATTGCTCAAGAAATGTAGTACAGTGTTAATTCAGTTTTATTTTTAGTATATCAAATTGTCCAGAATTTCTCGTTTTTTCCATTGTAATAATTACAACAACCCAAGTATCGTCTACAGATACGATACGCCAAAGAATATCGTATACGTACAACACGCCTAAGTACAATCTCCAACATCTTAACATCTCCCGTGGGCCGCAATCACGGGGATGCATCACCAACACTTGCGGCCGTGGGGAAATCATAAACATCTGCCGCGGACCGCAATCACGGGGACATCATCATCGACACTTGTGACCGCGGCGAAATCGTGAACATCTCCCGCACACAGGCCGCAATCACGGGGACATTATCATTGACAACTCGATACAGCATCTACTTGTGAACGTCTCCTGTGGGCTGCGATCATAAGGACACATCCCCGTCACCCGCGGCCGCGGCTAAATCATGAACGTCTCCCGCGGGCTGCAATCACGGGACATCATCACAGGCACCCGAGGCCGCGGCAAAATCGTGAACATCTCCCTCGGTTCACGGAGACATCATTATGGTCACCTGTGATCGTGGCAAACTGGTGGTTTAAAATAAATTATTTTTTTAAAATGTTATATAAAAAAATGTTTTTCCCAATCCTCTGCGGCCCCCTTTTGCTTGCGGCCCTAGGCCCCGGCCTAATCGGCCTAATTTTTAGTATATCAAATTGTCCAGAATTTCTCGTTTTTTCCATTGTAATAATTACAACAACCCAAGTATCGTCTACAGATACGATACGCCAAAGAATATCGTATACGTACAACACGCCTAAGTACAATCTCCAAGAAGTGGTAAAAAATGCAGAAACCAACCCATACAATAGATATAAGTTAACTTCATAAGAAATAATCTTAAGAGTTACTGTGATATTTTCCACTGATTTGGTAATAGAACATTACACAGTATTGCAAAACATGACACGATGCAAAAGAAAATTGACTTTAAAATCTGAAAAAAAATCATTGCAAATAATTTTACAAATCACAATTTCAATATTAACAGCTGTTTCATTGAAGAGTAGTGAAAATTGATGCATATGGTCGTAATGTAAACAAATCTGGAGAGGCAACTTCAAAGGCCTCTCGGGCAGAGCCCCAAGGGGATTTACCTCTTTTCTCTTTTGATGGCTCATCTACAGACCAAGACCTTTCTTTAGAGACCCCTACCAAGTTTCTACGCCCAGCCGTTCTCTGAAAATAGCTGTGACAAAACCCCGTTTTTCCTCCATAAGAATAACATGGGATGGGAATTTAAAGACCACTGGGGCAGAGCCCCAAGGAAATTTACCACGTTACTCTTTTGATGGCTCATCTTCAGACCAAGACCTTTCTTTAGAGACCCCTACCGAGTTTCTACGCCCAGCCGTTCTCTCAAATTAGCTGTCACAAAGAAAAACAGTTTCAAATTAATATATAGATTTTTATTTGCATCACTCATCATTATAAGTTAGTTTTTCTAGGATGCCGTATGCACAATCGTTGTACTCTTTCCATATCAACCAGTTCATTTGTCAGACAACTATATCGTCAATCAAACGTTTCATACAGCAACACACACTAGGTGCATTTTTAAAGCTGAATATAAATAATGAAGTACCGGTACCCAGTAGAATGATTATATATAAAATAGAATGAAGTATTGTATCGAACCACTGAATTTGGAGCCTGTAATACCTCTCATGATCTTGTAAAATCTGAGACTTATTTTAGAGTCTAGTGTTTTAGTTACACCACATTAGTGTTTAGATGTTTACGCAACTCACATTTGTGTCTATAAATGGTGTATTCTTCTTGAACAAACTTTCTGCTCTCTGATTTGGATTTGTTAAAAAAAACCAGAGAAGCAGTAGTTTACAAAAAGATAGTTGTATTTGGTTAAAATAATTTTAACGCTTGTAAAATGAAATAATAAGACACAAAGTGTCACGTAAGCGAACCAGACAAAAACATACATTATAACATTTTAGCTGAACCATAATAATGATGTCTATGAGAGGGAGTATGTATACACCTTCAAACATATGTTCTTTTCAACACTTTTTACTCTGCTTTTATCAACACTGCCTTTACCCAATGGTCAATAAGTTTTTTTTTTCTTAAAATAATTAATTAGAATAATGTTGATAAACAAATTCATATTAAAAATAATTTAAAACAATATAAACAGCACTCTTTCACTACGATCTGACAATTTAGGTGGGATAAATAACACTTTGTTACACAAATCAATATATTTTATCGCTATATACAAAAGTATGATAATCTGATAAGAGTAGAAAATAAGGCACAATCCTATACAAAATTAAAAACACACAATATCACAGTAGTAAAAATAAACCTCACTTACATAGGAAAGTAAATAGTTTGTTAAATCAATATCATCAGCTGTCGTCGGTTTTATCATCTTCTTCACTTTCATCTTCTCCTTCTTCCAATAATTCTTCTTTAGATTCTTCTTCTGTGATTGTCTTCTGTAATAAATTGATAACATTTTACATTACTTCCATTGAAATAATGGCATAATCTAAATTTGTCACAACAAAACAAACCCTATTTTAAATACACCAGTTTTAAGTGGGTGTGTCATAGTGTAGTGGTTAGCGTCTCAGAGTTCGGTGCAGGAGGGACGGGTTCAATTCCTGGTACATACACAAAACTTTAATATGGGTTTGGACCGCTTTCCCTTAAAAGTGTTTGAACTCATGTTGTCATAGGAGGGACTTTCTGCAAATGGCTTGGGCAGAAGTTCACATCACTAGGCATTGCAAACATAACCTGTTTTGCTTCTTGTTTTTCTTCAGTAAAGAAGAGGATAGTTTCCTTTTAGCGAATTTCCCATATAGGGAATAAGCTATTACCGTAGTACTCATGGTAAGACCTGGACCCGGGACAAATTTTTTTTTCGTCTTGAGGTCCCTAGAGGCCAAAAACACCATCCGTTCAAATTCATATATATATATATATATATGTGTCCGTCAGCACGATAACTCGAGCAAAAATGATCCGATTTTGATGAAATTTGGTACAAACGTGTAAACGTACGTTTATTCGAACGAGTTCGCGATCCAGCATGATCGGACCATGGGAACAGGGGTTTACGGGGGGTTTTATGGGGTAAAAATAGGTTTTTCCCATTTTTGACCCAAAAAACATAAAATTTAGCAATTTCTTTCCAAACCATTTTGTAGAGCTTAAAAAACAAATAATTTAGTATATTGAAGCGTTATTATGCGCCTAATGGTTAGGGTGAAAATTCCAAAAAATTGTAAATTTAAAGTCTTATGGAGAATAAGTAAACTGTTGTAGTTTGCTTGTTTGTGAACATATTTTGATCAAATTTGGAAAATGTTTTTATTTCTTACTAACTATTCACATTTTACAAAAAAAAAACAAACAGTTTTACCCTCCCTGATGCAGCAAACCTAAGTACTTGTTAAACTAATTCTATTTAAATCAAGAATAAATGTTATATTTTTAAGTAGACATTTCGGTGTAAATCCAATCAGTCAAATGGAAATTCGCTTAGTCTGCAGGTTTGCTGCGGCGGGGGTATTTTTGTTATAAAATATGTACATATTGTAATCAAAGACTATATGTGTGGGAGATACCATAAAAAATATCCCCACATCATAGCATTAAACGAGTCAACTCACGCTTTCTTCTAAATCATTTTGTATAAGTATTGTTACCTTGGGTGTCGCTTTCTGGGAGTGTTGGTAGAAGACAAAGGACACACCAGCATCCCAGCACTGTCGCAGCACCGGGTCTACGAGCCACCGCTTCTCTCGGCAATGATGCCAACACGACAAGTCGTCCGTACAGTCAGAGTCAGCTGGTGGAGGCTTGGTTTGTATACCATTCACACATCGACCACACTTGATCCTACAAATGAAAGATAAATAAGAAACCAAAATCCCTAACAATCTGTAAAAATAAATAGAGGGCTGGCAAACACAATGGATGTTTGATTACCAGTTCTCTTTGTGTTTTTCTTGTGTGATTTCCAGCATTATTTTGGGTTTTTGTAGTATTATTGGTACTTTACTTATTAAGTACTTTCTCACCGCAGGTCCGGGATTTAATTTCAGATCCTGAAATGTATGCACTAATCTCTAAGACAACATAAACTATCATCACCAAAAAGAGTGCATTTCATATAAAGTGGAGAGTAAATCAAATTCTAAATTTTATGAGTGTTCAAGCAAGCACTCTTTCACTAAGCATACGGTACACTGTTCTACCCACTTGTCGTGTGTATCGCTCGGCGTGTTCTCTTCCAGTTGAAACAAACTGCGTAACTCGGAGAGAGAGAAATGTCGTGCAACATCTTCTTCACAATCTACCACAGATGAGCTCAAAGCCTTCTTGTGCGCTTGTCGTTGCATCATCTTCTCCTCTATGCTGCCGGTCTGCATCCAACACAGAAAAATTATAACTAGGCAATACAATGTAAAAATCCTCTTTCAAACTGTCTATTTATAGAAGTAGCACAGTAATATCACTAGTATTAAAATCCTCATTGATTCCCTATGTACATGGCTCACACATAGGTGTTCATTGTGTACTCACAAAATTTCAACAGACATTGTTTATATTAAAACATAAACAACAAATTTAAATTCTCTTATTTTTCTTGGTGGTCAGACTTCAATGAATAATTACATCAATACAAACCAGTATTTAGCTTGAACACCCCTGACTAGTTAAAAAGTTAAATGTTAAAAAACTCTCCCAAATCCAACTATTTATTTCATTTTGCTCTGGGAGCCATTTCCGGCGAAGCCCACAGCCTTGGGGCCCTTAAAACCATCAACGTGGACGATTTCAAGTTTCCACACAAGTCACAATATTATCATACTTACACAGAGGAACCTGTAGACGAAGCATGGTTTCTTCTGTCCGTCTCGCCAGACCCGAGCCATTGCTTGGTCGTCATTGGCCGGGTTCCAGTCAGGGTCAAACATGACGAGACGGTTGGCTCCGATGAGGTTGAGGCCACAACCGCCTGCCTTGGAGCTCAACATGAAGATGAAGTCACCTCCCATTGGGTTGTTGAAGTTCTCTACAACCTACAGTTGAAAAAGAATATCTTTACTAAATGAGATATACATTGGTAAATGTCAAATAGCGATGGGATTTGGGAAGCCTTAAATGTCAAAAGAAAACTTGGGTTTTAGGGGAAATCAGACTAGATTCAAACGACGTCGACACACCAAGGTGTGTATTTGAAGGCAGAGAGGAGTTAAGTATGAGTGTTAAAAAGGGATGTTGGCTTTGTTGCGGACTTTTAAAAAGACTAACTGTTGCTTTAGCCAGGACCATTTATTAAAAGCCCAATGATGAAGGATAGCTGGGTCTAGTTTCAAACCCTTAAAGAGTGACTGACTTTTCTCAGGATCAAACCAGCATTCTTCTGATAACCAGGCAAGCACTACAACCACTCAGCTAACCAGCTGGTGTTGTGGAAAGATTTAAGTGCACAAGGAAACAACATTGATAGAGAATTAAACATCTATAATTTAATCAAACAAATTCAATGAAATTATAAAACAGTTAATACCTAGTGTGTTTCAGTATTTTTCAAACAAGCAATTTGTTCAGTATATACTCTAAACAAATATCCCAGAAAAATTCTTTTATTCGTTATTAGTTCAAGACATCTTCTTGAAACTACATTTCATCACCAGTCCAAACCCAGTCAAAGAGCAAACTCAAAGACATTCAAATTTGCCACCATACTCTCACAACTACTACAAAGAAGCAAAGACGTATTGTACAGTATTGACATATACAATACTCAACACATCCAGCTAGATTAAAAAAGAAAAAACCAAAAACTCTCTCTACCTTGGCCCTTTTCTTGATCGTCATACTGCCATCTAGTCTCACATACTGGTAGTTTCGCAGACGACACAGTCTCTCAAACAGGTCCAGGGTCTGAGTGTAGTTGGACACCAACACTACTTTGTCGGTTGTCGTTGTCTTGACAATAGCCAACATGCAATCCAACACCATCAGTTTGGCAGACAGCTCTACCATCAGCGTCTTTCTGTGGGGGTGAAAAAGTTACACAGTAACTATGATGTTTTACCAGCTTAGACCAGGGAAGCCACCTTTGGTTAAGGAAAAATCAGACGGGGGGGGGGGGGGGGGGGGGTGGTGGAGGGGGGCACCACCTCACGGATTAACATAGTCCGCCAAATGGCAACCCTGGAGTAGACATCTCATACAACAGTTGTCACCAAATTCTTATTCAAATGCAACCACATGTGCCAAACCAATACATATGTTAAAATAGCTTCCATTAAAGAATAATTATCTAGAAAAATTTCTCAATATATATCTATTGACAAGTTTAAAGAAATGTACATTAGACTCCCTCTTATCCGGACATCGGTTTGACCGGATTACACTCGGTACAAGTGACATCTCTTTATCCGGATAATTTTCATCAGCACATCGGTTTAACCGGACTAGATTGGTAGGAAGTGGGCGGTACTGAAACGACTGTTCTCGTAGGAAAGATTTGAGACCAGTGATTCCGTGTCTAAATACAATTCTCTCCTAATTTTAAGTCAAATACTGTATAGAGTATGCATTTTTTGGGGGACGACCGTTTAACCGGAAAAACCGTTATCCGGACTGGCCTCGGTCCCGAGGAGTCCGGATAAGAGGGAGTCTACTGTACGTATAGATGAGTTTATTACAGCAATTATTAATCATTTATAGTAATTATTAATTGCAACGGCCACTTCCTCGAACATTGTTATAAACACCAGATACGTACTGTGTTTTCACAACACTGGTCTACGGGGGACTAACCAAATTTGTTTTTGTTATCCGACAAAACGTTTTGTCAAAAGTGTTTTGTTTGACCAGTGTGCGGCCGGCCTAAGAGTGTCAATTATGCATTAATTTTCTAAAACTGGCTGCAACTATAACACTTGGGATTGAAAGGTCAAGTCACATACATAGTCAAGGGTAAAAACCACAAAGGGTTTCAGATGTAAAAGAGTAATGATTATATGATAAGACCTGGACCCGCGACTAATTTACTATTGCGTTTTGAGGTCCCCAGAGGCCAAAAACACCATCCATTCAAATTCATATATTTAGATATATGTGTCCGTTAGCGTAATAACTCGAGGATGACATTTTTTACAACCGTTTAAATCAACCACTGCACCTGGTAATTCACTTAGTCTTCAGGTTTGCTGAGGCAGGGGTATTACAATTCCCAATTCCCAATGACAACAACTTTGGTGCTAGCCCTCTGGACAGTTTCACTTCTCACCTGGCGTAGGTTTGTTGGTACCCCTGGGGCAGGAGAGCGGCTGCGTCCTCAAACCCGTCACTTCCAGCTAGTATCTTGTCCATGACCAGGTCCGGGTGATTGCACAGTTTTTTGAGCGACGTAATCGACGACAACGCAGACAACGACACTTTACCCTCTCCTCCTGCGCCTGAAATGTTTTGTATGAATACAGTCCATCTTTAGCGATGGATATAACTAGATATTCTGTTCCTATGATAAAGTTGTTGCTAGTTTTAGAATAAGAATGAGCATAGTTGAATATTGAGCCATTGACAGAAAGTGCTGTTGTCAATTTCTTTTTTCTGATGCATATGCCATCTTTTTAACCAACCATAACTGAAAGATTAACTTGCTGTAAATTATATCATTTTTTTATATCATACAAACTTGCATAGTACCCAAACCTAAGAGATAAATTAGAGACTTGACAGAAGCTCCCTCTGTGGCTCATTCAACTATGTTATTTAATTTGAATAAAAAATACTACAGCTGATCCACATGGATGGGATGATTAATTAATTCTAACTAATTTATATTGTGACAAAATACCTTTGATATTGCGTTTGAAGGAGTCGGAGTTGATGAGTTTCTTGTAGAGTTCTGCTTGTAGGGAGGAGAGTTTTATGCAGACCACCTGTTCAGTCTTGAGGGGTAAATACTGCGATAAGAGAGCTGATGTTCGCCTGTACACAATACACAAAAGTTAGCCCTTTCAACCTCATAGATAACTCAGTAAAATAGTTATGCCTATTCTTATCTTGTTTTCCTTCATCTTTCAAACACCAATATTCAAATTATTTTTTATTAAGTTTTCAGTGGACACCCACACAGTAAAGATGGCCAAAAGTATTAAATTGCCTGATTTAAGGTGCAACTACATAACAATCTACCTTTCTCGTCAATATCCTTCCCAGATTATTCTACGTGAAACTTCAAGCTCTGTCACAGTCAGATGATCACATGAGTTGCACAGTAGACCTGACTGAGAAAAGTTTTAAACTCTCAATTTTAAGTGCTGTCACCTGAAGACAGTGCCTTAAATCACTCAGCCAGACATAACAGTCTACTGCAAAAACCTACTTGTCAACCAAAAGCCGAAGGGTAGTAGTTCTAAACTTGACCACCAGGTTGCAGAACATTAAGAACAGCCAGAAGATCAGTTGGTTTTTGAGTTTTACTTGCATAGGTTGTAAGTAGAAGTCGGTCATGTTACTCTTGCTTTTGACACATCAGCCTTTGGAACTCAAAGTTCAAAATTACTTTACTGTCTAGGTACAGTACAAAAGAAACAAGTTAAGATGGAATTTCAAAGACAAGAGATCTTTTTCACTTTTGAAATAGATAGTATTATGGTATTTAGTAATTGCTATACCATACCTAATCAGACACCGGTTAACAAGTCCAATCAGCTGTTGAAGCCGTTCATTTGCTTTGGCTCTCTCTGCATCCGAAGCCATAGAGTCTTGGCCTCGTAGGATCGGAGTCTCATAATGTTTTCTAAACTCCTAAAACAGTCGGACTGGTAAACATCTCATGACTTACTCACCAGATTTAACCAACACCCCTTAATTCATGGTGCTGTCACCTGGCTAAGGTGATAAAGAACAGCCAGACACAACAGTCTACCTCAAACACTAACACTGGCCAACAAAAAATCTAAGTGCACTAGTTACAAGCTTGACTCCTAGGTTGCAGAGCTTGCAAGGCATTGTTTCAATCGTTGGGCCAACGTTTTAGTCATGGAGCTCAAAGATATTGGGAGAGAGAGAGGACCCAAGCCTATAAACAGTCTATCTATTATGGCTCTCCACTAGTGATGTGTCAAAACTGAATCTCAAATCTAAAGACCACAAAAAATATGAAAAAGTTTAGGTTACGACTGAACGAGATTTTTGATCGGAGGGTTTTGAGATTCAAAACTATGTATTGATTCAATGTATTGATCTCATATTCATGTTCCTATGTCTGTCTACGAGTTTAAATTTATTTCAGTGTTAGTTATTTATAAAAATTATATCTTTTATGTTTAAAGTGTCATTCATGTTGTTATGTCAGGGTTAGGAGTGGAATTTCTTTCAGTTTTGATGGCATAATAAACATTTTACCATCACCTGGATTAGTTTACAATCTTAACCAGACTTGTAAGGAAAAAGACCTTAACAAACATGACTTTATTTTTCTTGTATTTTTATTCTTAGTTTATTACTACCTGAGCAGTTCCTAGGATGCCCTGATTGACAAAGTGCACCAGGCTGAAGTACTCGAGGAGGTCATTCTGAATCGGAGTTCCAGAGAGTAAAACTCTGCGTTTGCAATTAAGTCCCATCAGTGCCACGTATGTCTGACTCTCACAGTTTTTCAGTCGGTGACCCTATAAATCGTAAAAGACATAGAGAAATCATTTAATAAGGAAAAAGGTGTTTTCATTATCTCTAAATATTTTCACCCACTGCTTTACAAGGCTGAAAAATACCATCCTGTTCCACTAAACTGCCCCGGTTTGGATTAACTACCACATTTGATGGTTAAATTAAAGGTAGCCTACTAACAAAAACATTAAAGAGTTCTCACACAAAATGCTGTCAAGTATAGAGAATTTCTACACGGAGAAGAAAAAAATGATTGACCAGGAGGAGGAGGGAGGTAAATAGTGGTTGGTTGTCATGTAGTACAAAGAACGTAATTGTGGGAGACCGTGATTGTTGCTGCCATCATGTTTCATTCACAGTTTTGTCTTTGTTGCAGGAGCAATATATAAAGAACACAACATCTTAAAGATAAATGAATACAGACAAGTACAGTCTTTTTCTTAATTTTCAGAGACAAGATCCTCATTCATGTGGTTGTCGATCCTATACTTTCAAACATTTTGAGGCCTCATCAACGGTCTTTTACTGTCATAAAGATTCATGGTTTTATTTTTTTAAATACAATAATACTCTATTTCCAGCTAATATGAACAATTTGATAATCCTAACAGGGTCTAGTACAATTAGTTTGGATTAGAAGGACTTTGTATACGGTATTCAGTTAAAAGTATCAACCATAGATAGTAAGAAACTACTAATGTTTGTTTATCTCATACAATATTAAACTAACTTCAACCTGCTTTTATGTATACAACTTACCTCATCACACAACACCAGTCCCACCTCCCCCTTGTGTAGCACAGCTGCGTGGCTTCGGAACGTCTCATAGGAGATAACCAGGATCGGCTGTGTCGTCCGACCTCGGTATGTCTGCATGAACCCACTCAGTTGGCGGTCTATGTGGTCCTTGGATCCACCATCGATCGCAAGAGCGCTAACTCGACCCCCGAGCCACTTGGTTATCTCGTTACACCAATTCTACAATGTGTTTTATAAGTACAATATAAAATTATATGATAAATCAAAATCATAGAACCAAATCTTCTCTAAAGCACTGAAAATGGGTTCTGGTTCCAAATAAACAGGCATAAAAAAATAATTTTAGTCTTAGTCCTAGGTCTTGGTAAGTAACAAAACAACAAAGTTCATCCTACTTCATACCTAATACACCTTGCATATACTCAGCTTAAAACATTCACAGAGTTCGCCACTAGGTGAAGTAATATAAGTGACTGACTAGTTTGCAAAGTTTAAAAATAAGCATATACCTTGACAAGAGAGCTAGGTGCCACTATCACTGCCTTTTCTACAGTAGGCTTGGCTTCTGGACCCTGCCTCAACAAAGTCCACATCAGGGTGATGCACTGAAGTGTTTTTCCCAGACCCATCTCGTCCGCCATGATGCAGCCGTACGCTCCCTCGATGCGCTGTCCCGTCACACAATCGTACATAAACTTTACTCCCTGGGACAAATTTAGAAAACAATAAAAAACAAGAAAAATACGGTACTCTAGTTGTGCGTAACTAATCTTAAATTTTAGGCCTAACTTAGTGCATAAAACTAGTTGAAGGGGATATGGCTACATAAAGATAACTTTCACTTTTTGGTCTTTTGTAACATCCCTCAACTTGGTCCATCAGCCTTAGCCTCTAGCAAAGTTCTAGCATTAGCCTATCTTACAAACAGGTACAAAAATAAAGTTTTATTTGGAACAAATATAATCTTAAAACTAAAACAGTTACTTACCTCACGTTGATGAGGCCTCAAAATGTTTGAAAGTATAGGATCGACAACCACATGAACGAGGATCTTGTCTCTGAAAATTAAGAGAAAGACTGTACTTGTCTGTATTCATTGAGCGGAGCGAGCGAAGCTCTTTGGGATCAACTTCAATGCAACAAATAGAGAAACATCACTCAATAACGGCTGAACGCATTTTAGTAAAACTTAACAAAATTACTTAGACTAATAGTGAGATGGTTTTTAAACAAACAAATTTCAATTAGATATTGCTAATGCAATTTAAAACGAACTTAAAATTTCCAATTTTTAACATTAGGCTTATGGGACTAAAGTAGCCATGACAGGTTTTTGTTTACAAGAAAAATGTAAACAAGATACCCATAAGGTATTTCTGAACCTTCTAGACTTTTCTTTTAAACGTTTTTAAACCATTCCTATGATCTTAATAAACCAGAAAATACCGTTATAACATTTTTTTAAGGCGCGGAATTCACTGCAAATCGAGAAAATATACGGAACTACTTTCTCAATACGGGGAGCATAAACAAGGAGCGGAGGGATACGGACCGGTGACTACTTTCTTGGGAACCTATATGTGTTGCCAGGTGATTAGAAACAGCCAATGTTAGAAATCAGAATTTAATAAGCGATATATCGAACCGCATCGAAATCAATATTTAATCTCAAATCACGTTTGTTCCGCTCAACTGGCTTTCACCTCTCTGAAAGCAACCCTAGTTTATCTTTAAACCTTAATCATGGGGGATCAAGCTGGTCTAGTTCTTCGGTTCCAGAGGTCCCGGGTTCAAATCCTGCCAAATCACCCATGGATTTTATCCATCTGATAATGCCGCAACCCCTAGGTCGAGTCTGAAGTAATGTGAAAAACAATTACGGGCTTGTGCCTAGCGTCCTAGGACAAAAAAAACCGTAATCTTGGAGATCAAGTAGTTATGGTGCTCTGTTAGATTATATAAGATTTTACAAAGAAGGATGGTTGGCAAATATTTCCAGCACTTTTCTAAAAGCAAGAGGCTAGTACATAGCGATTACATAACATGCATAAACTCAACTCATAACTTGAATAGATCTAGATTATCCAATGATTCTTAATCCATCCAACTATTGGGGTAGCTGACTGGTTATTGTGCACACCTTCAAATCTGAAGAGTAATGGTTTAATCCCGAGCAGACATGATTCTGAACTCAGAAGCCATTTATTTTTGGGCTATAGATTAATCAAAAAAGCCAAAGGCCAATGTCAGATACAAACAATTAGTGAAAATACAAAATATCGATGTTAGTAACAGCAACAAGATCATGTATTGGACCGCTTCCTTACAAACAAAACGAAAAAAAAAAATCTGAGTGAAAATCCACAAGTGTTGATTCAGGTTGGAACAAAAGTCCCAGGTGGGTTAAATATTTCAAAACATAATAAAGATAGAGCTTTATAAATTAAAACACAGTTACTGGGCATTAACATCATTTTAACGCATGATTCAGTGATACACTACCTCTTCGGGGGGATGGCCCACTAGGAGTCAGAAGAAAGTTGTGGCATTATATTATACTAATAAAGACCTTTAATTTGATGTGCATATTGACCTATACATGCATTTACAATTTTCTTCCAACTTCTAGCGGTCGCCCCCTGAGGAGTAGCGTGTAATAGCAATGCAAATTTAATTCATCTTTGAATAGGTAGCTTTCATTTTTGACTCGGTTCTCCGTTTGAGTTCGGGTTTGCTGCACTGTATTTTAATAGCAAAGACCTCCCTTTAAAGGTCAAATTTTTTCTCCATTTTTCAGCGAGTATAGTTTACCATTCCAGTAGTCGGGAAAATTGGGTTTATCGACTTATACTCGCCAGACCGCAAAGATCAACTTTTTTTATTTAATTTTTTTTTTTGTGAGTATAGGTAGCCATTTTATCAGTCGGGAAAACGGCGGGCGGCGACCTATACTCGCCATTCGACCTCAAATGGTTAATTTGATGTGGATATCAACCCATGCTTACTGTACATTTAAGATTTTCTTCTGACTCCTAGCAGAAGTCAGCTGAATCCCCCTGAAGAGGTAGCGCATCTTTGAATAATGTGTTAAGATCATCTTAATTATCAATAACTGTGGACCAAGTTTTAAAGCTCTATCTATAATACTTTTTGAAATATTAAACAGTTC
Source organism: Macrosteles quadrilineatus (assembly GCF_028750875.1). NCBI lineage: Eukaryota > Metazoa > Arthropoda > Insecta > Hemiptera > Cicadellidae > Macrosteles > Macrosteles quadrilineatus. Next base: position 56,904,751 of record NW_026542598.1, on the reverse strand, counting down.
TGGGACTTTTTTTCCACCCCGTACAAGTAACACCTATTTACAGTAGTTAGTTGTACCACACCCCTGTTAACAGATTGTTACGAACTTGTCCATTTTAAGCTGGTCGTGCGCGCTGAGCTGGGGTGGAGTGAACAACACCAGAGCTCCTGGTGCTTCAGGGTCGTGTAATGACCGGCGCACACCATCTCGGCGTACTCCCAAGGCACGGTTACCGAGGGGACCTTGGTAGTTGGCTATGGGAACTTTGAAAGGCTTTGATAGCAACTTCTTTATTAGGGTTTCCTGCAACAGTACAAATGATTAAGCAATCCTTGAGATTTGAGAAGGCAAACAATAAGGACTGTGTCTTAAAAGTTACAAACATCAAAAGAACAATATAAGTTTGCTGAACCTAATTGATTTTAAGATCGATCATACCTGACCTAATTTGTTTGAATACGCTTATATGGATGATCATCAGTGGTGACGATCAGGAGGCCATCCCCCCACTGACACAGTACCGAAGAGTGTTAATACAAAATGGTTTTGGTCACATTCCTTTAAAAGTGTTTGTGTTAAAATGACACTGGTGTAGACTGTGGAGGTGGGATATAGGTAATATAAACGGCGTGACTGACGGGACAAGGCTGGTAGTTGCGGCGTTTTGAGCAAGGGCGGGTCCAGGGCTAATTTTCGGAGGGGGCCATTCTATCGAGTGTGTAGGGTTATTTTAATTCTAGGCCAGCATGGCCACAACTTCCGGGGGGTTTGGGGGGTATGGACTACCCCCCATTGTGGGAGGGGGTCCGGGAAAATTTATACTTACAAAGTCGACATTTTAAGCACTCTGACGAAGAAAAAGTTTAATCTCTTGTAATCTGAAAGGGAGAGTTTGCAAAACTTCCTTAAACCATTGATAAACCTTTTTCTGTTCTTACCGGCCCTGTAATTTCACCTATCTATTTTTTAATGTTTTGTTTCATAATGTTGACGCGCATTGTATTCCTTTAACAATGATTGTTTCAGAAAATAAAAAGTTCCTCGCTTACTAAATTTTTGACGTTTTTAGTGCTATTAAAAATTTACCATCAATCTTAATTTGCCTAAATAAACTATAAAATAATATGTTAAGGTTCAAACTAACTACACAGTAATAAGCACTGTCTAAAATATATATAAATTTGAAATCTTTATGTTAAAAAATAAGTGGGCCCGTTTTTCTACCACACAGCGCGCCAGTATCCAGGGGAGTATTAGATTAACCCATTGGCGCCGACTTACGAGCGTTACTCGTACGGCCGCTGCAGGCCGACTTACGAGAGCCGCTCGTGTCACCGCTAGGCAGCGCCATTTTTTATTTAGTTATTATTATTTTTCGCCCTTTTTGTTTCTTCTAACTATTATAATGTTTATAAATATCTTGCTTCTTGATTTGCGTATTTACTAATTTATTTTAGCGAATAACAAACAATTTTGTGTTGCCATGGAAACCACCTATATCACCAAAAATCAGCTGCGGTAAGGTAAACAAACAATTTTTTTTAAATGTTATTACTTATAAAAGTACACAACTTTTGATTTTTCTACGTAGGGAATCGATCGACCTTTATAATAGTAGTGTTATTTGGTGTCTGGATTAATCTTGGAATTTGTATATCAAGTTTACTTTCAAAATATTGTTTTTAAAATTTTTATTTTTATAATCTTTATATATATATATTTTTTTAGTTCAGAACTTTTACTATCCAGTTAACACTTTTCTGTAGACAATTTTACTGTGAACAAAATGGTGAATTAATTATTAATTTATTACCTAAGGTTTTCTTTCTATAGCAGTTAGAGTAAAAGTCTACAAATTCGGTAAAATTAATTGCCGCCAGAGGGTGCTGCAGGTAGCGGATTAATTCCTTCCCCAATGGGTTTAAGCATACTCCGTATTAAGTTATAATTTAGATGGTATCTGTACTACATTTCCCAGCCAGGCGGGTGAGCATGCGACACTGCAACGTTGAGGATGTATACACTCGAACGCACATGTCTACGTGAGTGGATGGTGGGAAACGGGGATGTGCGCGACAATTTTTAAGTCATTTTTGAATTATAAAGCTTGAAAAAATTTTAAAAAACCTGATTCCGGGGGGGGGGGCCATGGCCCCTATGGCCCCCTCTCTGGAACCGCCACTGGTTTTGAGTTAAATGTTGTGGAAACTATGTAATTGTTAATAGTGACTGTGGTTATGGCATAAAACTATTGCTGTGATTATGGCTATGTTTGTTGGTACAAATTGACCATAATGATTGTAGGAAATGTTTGCTGGGGACCAGAGAACAGGAATCTTTAACCAGACCAGGAATTTAAGCCCAAGCCAGCTTTGATAAAAGTTATTTAATTTCTAATATTGACACCTTCCAAACTAATGAATCTGATCCAGACATAAACACCTGATTGGAGCAAACATTGATTAAATAAATCTGGTAGTTGAACTGAGAATGAACGTTTTGCTGACAAGTTAATTTCTTGGAACAATATGACTTTAAAACATGAATGAGATTGTTTGATGCCCTTAGGCGGAATCAAACATACTATTTAATAACATTTTCCAGCGTAGGAGCGAAAGCCAGTAGGCTTCCCCCCCTTGAATTTGCTCCTAGCCTAACATATTTGAATGGCGTTGCTTATAATCTATACTTAGCTTCCATAATCAACATAGTTTTCTGAGGAAGGTTCCAACTGTTCGACTTCACGGTAGGCCTAGTTAGGTTGCTGGAAGACAAGACCGAGAGTCGGGACAAGAGTGTTGGGCTTTGAAAAACGATGGATCCAAAAAAACAACCGTTGAACGGCAGGCTCGCGCATCACGCTTGCGTCACAAGACACGGCAAAAAATTGAATAAACATATTCAAAGCATAATCTAACAACTTTAATAATTTACTTAATTACATAAATTAGCCTTTTGTAGGCCTACTGTATATAAGTTAGGGTAATCTGTTTCATCTTTTTCACAATTTAGTTTTTTATCTAAAATAAATAAAAACATTAAAAAATTGAAGTAGCTTGGTCTGTAAGGCCTAATTTCAAATTACCCATGTCAAAACCTGCCAATAGTGTCAATAACTAAATTCCTGTAACTTATTCCTGGCTATACAGAACACACTGGTAACAAAAAACAAACAAAATTTCACACAATAAATGGCAAGTCCTTGCAATGAAATTGCCTATGAATTAAGTTGACTTGAAACAGTAGTATGAAAATTAATAATTAAGTTATTAACAAATTCATTATCATTATTATAAGAGGCTTAGTTTTGTGTGTAAGTTGACAATCAAAACAATTAAGGAGCTTACAAAATAGAATAGAACTTACGTGTGCAGATACTTGTTCAGGTGTATTTAAGACCACTAGAACAGGCCGATGTTCAGGAGTGCTTAGCTTCTTGTTCTTTAAGCTTCTTTTAGGGGAAGGCTCACTATCATTTTCAATGGTTCGTTTTATCTGACTTGGAGCCAGACTACGACGCTGAAAAGAATTAAAACAAAACATTTACGTTTATGGTCTATTACAATACAGTTCCAATAAAATATAGTCCACTCCTTAATTAGGCTAATAGGAAAAAAGTTTGAAGTAAAATGCTCAATATCATACAAAAAATTAAGTTAAGAGAACAAAACTTAAGTTAGGCGTAATACCTTGTTTTAGCTGGAGCTGGCTTATGAAGTGGACAGTAAATAAATATTCAACATACCTACTAGGTAAAATAGGTTTAAACTTAGGCTTGTTAAAAAAACTTAGCACTGATTATTTAGTTGCTCATTGTTAGGTAGGGTCTAGTTATTTACTTAACTTACTTGCTTAGTAATTAAGTTTACTTAATGTAAGCTAAGTTAGACTTAGGTTAGGCCTACATAATCTTTAACTAATTAACCTTTGTAATTTTTAAAATAGACTACAAATAGTTTGGATTACCTGGATTGACAGTAAAATATGTAACCTAAGTAAAATATATGAAATATGATCAACGTAAACAAACTTACCATTGCGTTGTATTAGTGAGAAAGAATATTGTATTGATCAATGTACAACAGATTTATTGTTACAGGCCTACTACATTATCTTCAAAGATTAAACATTATTTTTTTTAAACTCACTGTCCAATGAATTAATGACTTATATTTTAAATTTAATATAGTCTTTATAAACAAAAATACTGTAACTTACATAATAGTTCAAATAAGTTTTACTTTCTATAGGAAAAATAATTTACAAGTTAGTAACTAAGTTAACCTCAAGTAAACAAAAAGAAAAAACAAAACTATGGGAGTGGAATGGTAATGGTGGTAGCGGTAGCAGAAAGCTTTTCAACTTTTCCCGCCAACAATTGCCATCGGGACGCACAATTTGTTTTTCAGGACTAATTTTGCCAACAGCGTAATTTAGAGGCTTCTGATTGACTATAACAAAGGCTTAGCAATTGAAAAATTATTTTTGTTCATGGAATAAAATTATAAATGCCTCAAATTCAATTTAATATTTTTTTATTATGAAATTAAACCGTCATAACCAAACCAAACCAACCAAACGTGCTGACAATGAAAAAATCTAATGAAGGTTTGTTAATCGAAAAAATAGTTCTGTTCATAAAATAAAATTATAATTGCCTCAAATCCTATTTTATAATATTTTATTATACAATTAAACTATCATAACCTAACCAAACTAACCATACTTGCTGATAATAAAAAATCAAATGAAGGTTTAACTGAAAAAAATATTTCTGTTCATAAAATAAAACTATAAATGGGTCAAATTCAATTTTATAATGTTTTAATTATAAAATTAAATCGTCATAACCTAACCAAACCAACCAAACTTGTTGATAATGAAAAAAATCCAATACAAAAAAATAGTGCTACGGGTGGGATTCGAACCCAGGTCCTTCGGATCATCATCAGCCCAGCACTCTATCCACTATACCACTGAAGCCGTTGGCATTAACCGTATCGTTGCGGTAATATTGCTCCCTCAGCCAATCAGAAGCCTCAAAATAATACTGTAGGCAACACTAATCCTGAAATAAAAATTCAGCCATCGGCACTCGGGAGCGATGCTAAATAAAACCAAATAACTTAGTACCATAGATTAAAAATACACTCCCTTGATGAATGATAAGACATTAGCCATTTATTAATCCTTAGGCAATTACATGCAATCGATCTTGTCGCGGAAGCTTGAAATGCACAGGTCAGTCATAAGTACAACATTAAAACATGCAACACTAAAGCAAAATAATAAGTGTTCATTCTACAAAACTAAATAAGAGTACGGTAGTTATTTTTGAAAAACATGCAAAATTAATAGAGTATTAGATTATAGTACTATTTATGTAAAAATATGATGATTTCTTTAAACTATTTGCAAAACCCTTTTATTACGAACCATTAATTTATGGCAACAAAGAGTAAAAATTTTACTGTCTCCGCCAGTCTTTTCTTTCTTAAAATGTAAGCCACCATACAATGTAAACATTTTGTAATGTTCATTAATTTGTCCAAGGTTGGATGTACAGTACCGTATCCAAAATATATTATTAACACTATTAATTATTCTATGTTCTTAAATAATTTAGTGTTTTTAAATCCTACTTCATCACGTTCTGCATATAATTGCTTTATTTTTATCATCTGCATTTTCTGGATTTGTATGATGGTAACCCAGTTAGCATTAGGAAATTTGATACCTGCTAAGTCAAGTCAAGTATTAATTTGGGTTTGATTTCAAATCTATATAAATAAAATTAGAGTTTTGTCTGTACATTGCTCAGAATTATATATTTTTAGGTTATTATACGTTTTATAGATTAAAGAAGCAGAAGCGAGTCTTATCTCTATTTCTGTCTGTCTGTCTGTCTTTCTGTCTGTCTGTAACACTCAAGGTGGCATTTTACGCTATCTTCTCCAGGAAAACGAGAGTACCCATAAAGATCCAAGTCATTTTAATGTATTCACTGGATTGGCGAGAGTGTCTTTAGCCATTAAAATATGGTCTCACTACTTTGTAAATAAAATCACGGACGTTCAAAAATGCAGTTTTGTGCAATTTTTGTCAAGTCTTGTCCAATTTTTATCACATAATCCTCTATGGATAAATAACGAACAGATGTTCGGATCAAGATTATTTTTTCTAGCTGTCACTGATATGTTTACAAATGTTGTTTACAAATACCACAACTATTTTCGATCACGTTTTGAACTCATTCAAGTGAGTTTAAAAACGTTTTTCTTACATAACGGATTTAATTAATTGCAAGTGCAATAATATAGTGTAACCGTAAATGAAATTAAATAACTAGGCATCATCCAGGCCAGGAACCAGAGATTCTTAGTGTATAAAATTGTTCTTGAGTTTTGATAACCAGAAAGAAGACCTTGCATCACGGCTCGGAAACTTAAATTTATTAATGATCGTCACCAATAGCTTAGAAACAAGGTTTCCACTCATTGACGGCGCTTCAATGGCGGTTGTGTAAAGTGTAAAGTAAAAAATCACAACTGCAGTGGGTGATTGTAACAGAGGTTTACGGATGATGCTAAACTCGCTTTTCCAATGTGTCACATTCTGTTCCTAACTACTGTTCTTAATATAAGAAGGTTTCAACTGACTACGATAAGATCCCCGTGCGTAGAACGGGCACGTGAGTGAAAATTTAAAAACGTACGTTTTCAGGAAAAGCACTTTGCAAAATTTTTTCCCCTTTTTTCAAAACTTTTATTAGTTTTTTTATTTCATTAACATTTGAAGTTTCATAAAATGTCCATGGTAATGCAATATCTTTGGCAGTTTTTTTTAACAAGAGCATCTTTAGTGGAAAACACAAAATCCTGTCACGACCATAACGGACGTTTAAATGAATATTAAAAATAGTTAATATTATTTTTATAACTATGTTTTGCTATAAACTAATTTACTCTTATGACCATTATACAATAAAAAGGTCACTGAGCTTTTGGTATATTTGGTCTTTCTAGAAAAAAATAAAAAACTCAAAAAATTGAAAAAAAGTCAATAAAATCTTTTTAAGTTTGTATAACTCCGAAAAACTTACCTGAGACCCGAAAAATCGTTATGTTTGTATATAGGTGTGCTTCTTTTGTGTATAAAACATTGAAATATGACGATATTTTAATTTTTGAAATTTGTATGATAGAAATCATAAACGTGATGGTCAGGGACAAGCGGTACGGTCGTGAATTGTCTGAAATAATCTAAATCTTTCTAAACAATCCTTCAATTATACTGTTAGTTATAACAAAAATATGTGTTTCAATTGAACTAAACTGTTCAATTTACAATTATATTAAAGTTATTGTCACGACCAAACACACTATAATCCATAAGGCTGGATTGGTCGTGAAAAAACCCGCTATGGTCGTGAAACTTTGGTCGTGAAATTACGTGTTATTTGGCTCTGTTCTGGCGGTAGCCCTGCACCTCATGTTCGAGGATACAAAGTGGACTTCTAGGTTAATCTAGCAATTGAAATATCTTTTAAACAAAAATTAACACCATGTCTACTTCATCGAATGACTATGTACGGTCATGGACACACCAAAATTACAAAAAACACAATCTTTCCTTTATTAATCTTGTAATTACTCCTTTCAACTCGATACGACCGGCACTACAAACCTGACGTACACCCCGAACTAGTCTCTAAAACCAACTGACTCCATCGACTCCAGGCTTGCCACTGTCGTGCTCCAAAGTTGAAAATTTTTCCCAAATGGTCGTGACGCCAAATCGAGGGACAGACTTATTTTGTCATGGTAGTCAGTTTGCAATGACAATAAAATTATAATATGCTCCTTTTTTGTAAGTTTAATAACCATTGATGACATAAAAATATGGCTTTATATATTTCGGCATTAATAATTAGTCTAAAAACAGTGTGAAAGTTGGAAAATGTACCCTAGGGACACGTCATGGTCGTGAATTTCGAGACTTTAAAAATACGAAAAAAATACCTAGAACCTATTTAAAACTAAATAAATGTGTGTAACATGTTGCCCCCATCCCAAAAAATATAAAAACACATAATAATAAACTACAAATCCAGTATCTATGAAGTAAAAGGCCAGGGACATGAAAACGTACGTTTTTAAATTTTCACTCACACAGCTAGTACATTCTATTTCTATACCTCCATATGGCAATCTAATAAGAGCGGATTTCCTAGTATAGAAGAACCCCAGCCACCAAAACATTAAGAATTTTGATCCTAAAAAAAGCATAGCTCAACAAAGTTTTATGCTTCAAATTTGTGTTTATCTGTGAGTGAACCTTAAAATGTTTGTAGGTTAATGTTTTTATTGAGAAAATAACAGACAAAGTCAGAGATGAGCACTTTCCACATATTTAATGGTACAAATGTTTATGAGAAAATATATTAGCAAATGAAAAAACATTTTTTTAGTAGGCCTATATGCTAGCTTTCTCCAAGCCAGACAAATTTGTTTTAGGTCAGAGACCCCTGAATAAAGATAATTGGCAGTTTGTTGTCTTTGCAAACAGTTACTATCCTAATTAACACTTGATTGTTGAGAACAATCATCACAATTATTATGAGGATTGTTTAAGGGAGTTTTTTTTTTTCAAATGGAAGGTGTACCCTGTGAACATGTGAAAATTATGATGCTTATATAGCTTTGGATGTGCAAGTTGTTTTTAATCTGGTATAGTGTTACTTATGATGGTTTCAAATGACTTGTTTTTGACACTTATCATTTTGTTGGCTGTGGTAAAATGTATTTAATATTTTATTTGTGCCAGTTAATCATTTCAAATTAAGCTTCTGTTTGCTCAAATAGAGTAAATAAAAATTTTTAGTGGTGATGCAGTTCCTTTGTGCGCTTTTTGATCTCTTGTAAATTTTTTTCTTTGATTATCAATCATTTCCTACCCATTATTTAGCTAAATGAAAAGTAGTTATTGGAATCAGAATAAAAGCTGTAATACATGGTGTATATTAAATCTGAAAACGGATTGATTAAAAATATGATTCAAAAGTTACTTTGAAATATTATCTAACCCATAATATTAAAATACTAAAAAAATTTAAACTATATTTTTTAAGCCAAATAAATTGTCCTGAGAGTATTTCTTATTTAGATATATAGGATTTAAGGGGGGCAGGGGGGTCACAGGGGGTATGTGCCAAAGTGCCCCAAGAGCTTTCTTATATGTCTATAAAAATTGATAAATCTATTAAACTACCTAGTTGAAAACCAAACAAAATAATGCCGTTGTTTTAATATCTATTTCATTATTTGGACATTTAATAGTATAAACTTTAGTTCAACATAAAAGTACACAAAATCCTTATGATAGCTTGATCACAATTGACAAAACTACAATCAATAATTGTAAAAAATATATGTTGATTTTTGCCGGCCAAGGCCAGGCCAGTGTGGGATTCTTGTTTGTCTGAGGTAGTAGTGGTAGTTTTATGTACTGTACCTTTGAGGCTATGGTTTTTAATCTTGCCAAAATATGATAAAACTAGCTGTACCCGCGGGCTTCGCCCTGTTTAACTTCATAAGTATTCGCATGGCTCATTCACGTCCTGGTTGAAGTTCGTTCGCTACGCTCACTCACCTTTAGGTTAGAGCTCGTTCGCTGCGCTCACTTGCCTTCAGGTTAGCTCGTTCGCTACCTAACCTCCAGGTTGAAGTTCGTTCGCTACCGGTACGCTCACTCACCTTTTGGTTGCAAATTAGCTGTTGTCATAAATTAAAAAAAAAATAATAGTGCTGCACCCTGTTGGTAATCCTTGTAACTTTTATGCTATTGAACATCATAGAACAGAACCAATTTGTTTAATTGAAACAGCTGTTAAGATTCATTAATTACTTTTAAATATGAAAAATCATAAGATTAACATGGGGAACTAAAGAGCCACTGGGGCGGAGCCCGAAAGGGTTTTTGAGATAAGAATATGCTTTAATGTTAATCGGGAATGTGAGCTATCATCATGCCAAATTTCAGCCCAATCCGTCCAGTAGTTTATGCGTGATTGAGCAACACACACACACACACACAAACATACACACAAACTCACAAACTTTCATATTTATAATATTACTAGCTGTAACCCGCGGGCTTTGCCCCGTTTAACTTCTTAATTTTCAAGATTATATCGTTCGCATGGCTCAATCACGTCTGGTTGAAGTTTGTTCGCTACGCTCACTCACCTTTAGGTTGGAGCTCGTTCGCTACGCCACTCACCTTTAGGTTGGAGCTCGTTCGCTGCGCTCACTTGCCTTCAGGTTAGCTCGTTCGCTACGCTCACTCACCTTTTGGTTGCAAATTAGCTGTTGTCATAAATGTAAAAGAAATAATAGTGCTGCACCCTGTTGGTAATCCTTGTAACTTTAATGCTATTGAACATCATAGAACAGAACCAACTTGTTTAATTGAAACAGCTGTTAAGATTCAATAATTCCATTTCTCATAAGGTTAACATGGGAAACTCCAGAGCCACTGGGGCGGAGCCCGAAAGGATTTTTGAAATAATAATATGCCTATATGTTAATCGGGAATGTGAGCTATCATCATGCCAAATTTCAGCCCAATCCGACCAGTATTTTTCGCGTTCACTTGTCACAAACATACGATACATCCATACATCCATACATCCAAACTTTCTCATTTATAATATTAGTAGGATAGTAAGATAAGATAGAGAAGAAATTGAGCTTCCATATGATTTATATTTTTAAAATGGCAGAAAAATGGGGTTTTGAACACCCGAGAATCAAATTTTCTCCAGCGAATCAAGATATATGGAGCATTGGCTAGGCAGTGCCCCTCCCCAAACTAAATTCCTGGATCCGCCCCCTCATAAACGGATTTCCTTAAAAAGTTTTTAAAATAATCATTTAAAAAAAAATTGATAAATTATATATTTTTAACAAAATGTAAGATGATGCTCTCAACTCTGAATATTGTTATTAGCAAAGAAAACAGCCTCTTCTCAAAAAAATATTTATATTATCCTTTAGGCCCCAGGTACGATAAGCGGCGCCGTTCTGACATAGGGTCTTATTTAATTGCGTGTAAATTTATTGAGGGGGCCATGATAAGTCTGAGATGGTAAGTGATGCCACTCAGCACCGCTCATGGGTCCGGGTCAAAACAGATTTTCGCGTAAACGCCGCTCAGGCGAGTCATGCTTCAGTTCAGCCTAAAATGACAGAGGAACAGCAGAAAACGTGCGATACGTGAATTGCAGTCCAGGGAATGTTTGTGGAATGACCAGCACTGAGGTTTTAAAAAAACTTCAGCCACCAGAAAAGTATGGGATGAAGTAAGGGCTAAGTATTTTTCTAAAAACCTAAGTTTTTCTTTAAAGGCGAACAATTGTCAGAGCAACAATAGTTGCAATACGTTTTGCGAGTAAGCACAGTTTGCCATTTTGACTCCTACAACCAAGGAAATTTGATGAGCGTTATAGATGTGCCGCTTGTATTGTAGCCACCACCCCCTCCCCTTACTGCCGCTCACTGCTCCTATCGTACCTACCCGAGGCCTTATGATGAGATCAAGGCCTATCTCGACAAAATGATAATTACTATACATACATGTTTTGAAACATATTTTCATTTAATAACTTCTATATACTCAAATAAATCAATAATCTTCCTTTTTTGTGAAAGCTATCTTTACTACACATTAACTATAAAAAAATCAATTATTCAAATTTGTTTGATAAGATTTTAGTTTCAGACCCCTTCAGAAACACATAGAGGTACAACTTCAGTATGTTACAATGTGAGTATGAACAATTCATAGTTTTGAGAAAGTTTACAGAGTGATATCATCAATAGAAAAACGGGATATTATAAGAAAGAGTGCATTTCAAACTCATAATTTTAACTACGGAACTAAAGCTACTCTTCAGGTTATGTTCTGTGGTTTCACCAATCACCACTGGCAATATAGGTACATTAAGTAGAAGATAAATATAGTCAAAAGTTTCAGCAGTTTGACTTTGGATACTGCAAGTAAACTTTTTATCTTATTTGTAAAATCAGAAGACCGAATGAAGTTTTGAAGTCCACTTATGTGCATTTCAACCCATCTTATTCCAAGGTCTGAGACAATTCTTGGCATATCCAACAATAATTTTGGAGGGTTTCTAACTGCTGTCACGTATAATTTAGAATTGCCACTGGAATTCTTAATTTTACTGGCTTATTGAAAAGGCATTGTTTGATTGTTTGTTATAGATACTTCCTCTGCTGACCACCAGTAATGGTGCGCCAGTAGATGACAAGATATCTTCCCTATCTGTGGGTCCTGTGGGACCTCTGGTTCTCCAGGACTTTGTCCTCCTGGATGAACTTGCACATTTCACCAGGGAGAGGATCCCGGAGAGAGTCACTCATGCCAAGGGAGCAGGTGATACATAGTTTGGAAGGCGTTTCTGAAGAAACATTAACAAAATCTTATGATTTAAAAAATGCTCTAGCAATAATTATGTTATTTCTAAAACTTTTCTTGCTACCTATATTGTTTACTGGAAAATACATTTTAATGATTCAGATGTACAGACTTGTAGTATTGTATATGATCATTACATTGGGACTTGAGACAGGAACAAATTGTGGGTATTTCAATTCTTGATAATATGATAGAAAGATGAGAGTTAAGTTGAGTTTTGATGTTTTAAACTGACTAATGCCAGTTGTTTTTGTTAGCTGTGACTGTATATAATAAATGAAGGGTGATCGAGTCAGTTTTAAACCATCAAAAAGCTACTCTTATAAAGGTGCAAGATTATGATTACCAGGCGAGCACTGTGACCTCTCTGAATCCAGCTGTACAATATTATAACAATGTATTTTGATTAACATTGTAGACCAAACTCAGTGTAAGAGGAAATTAAGTGTCGTAAATTTAACCAGCTGTGTTGTTGATTTGTTACAGGAGCTTACGGTCACTTCATTGTTACCAATGCCTCTTTCTCTAATTTCTCTGTGGCTTCTTTGTTCCAAGGAGTGGGTAAAAAGACTCATGTGTTTGTCAGATTTTCTACTTTCGTACAGGAATCTGGCTCTTGCGATACAGTCAGGTAAATTATTATAGTAAAAATAATTCAAACCGTTGTAATATATTTTTAAATATGTTCAAATAGAATAAACAAATAAAAAAAAAAAAAAACAAGCTGTTGGTCTGTTCTATATAGACCGTCTAAGGATCATTATGGCTATTTATACTCTCTAATTTTCTTTCAGAATTTGTTTCTCGTTTTGGATCCACTATGCAGTTCTTTGTGCAAGAAGTTTTTCGTTTGTGATTTTCCAGCTTTGGCTTGGTTTGTGTAATCTCGTACTTTCTCACCTGAGGATAGGGTCGGATTCCAAATCCCGAAACCATAATTAATTATACCAGCTGTTACCCACGGGCTTCACTCCATTTGATTTCATAAGTATTAATAAAACTATTCATTCGTTAAGTTTAGCTGAAATAAACAAAACAGAATACAGTAATACAAACAAATAATCACACCTGATTTTAATAAGGTAATAAATTGAAAGAATAACAACAGTTATTTTTGTAAATAGTGAGCAAAGTAGTGCAGCAAACGCCTTTTGCACTCGTGTTACACGTCACTATAATAAAGTAAAGCATATAAATAATTAGTCTTTCAAACACTATACAACACGTTTTTAGGTTCAGCTGGCAACAAATAGGTGTCCTAGAGAAAGTAGTCCCCGGTCCGTATCACTCCGCTATTTTTTCCTCGGCAAGCAATGTGCTCCGCGACTTGAGAAAATAGTTCCGTATATTTTTGTAATTTGCAGTGGTTTCCGCGCCTAAAAAAATGCTTTAAAGGTATTTTCTTGTTTATTAAGATCGTAGGAATATTTTAAAAATGTTTAAAAGAAAAGTTCAGAAATACCGAAAAGAGAACATAAACTATAAACACGAAATGACAGGTTAAATCGTAGTCAGATCAGCTGCTCATAGTATTATTATATTTAAGTGTTGCCAACCTATTTCCAAGCGTACACGGATTACGTGCATAATAGAACCACGCTGTTTTGTGTTGTTTCGTTGGAATCCAGTACGACAAAGTATAAATATGCAGCAATTAGCAGCTTTCTGTACTATAAACAGTACAAGGAAGCCAACTTTGTCGGGTGACTGTAGGAAAACAAATAAGTATACAGCTGAGGTATGATTAGCATTAGGTATATGGAAAGTTCCCTTTAGAAAGGAATTACGACCTTAAAGGGCAATTTATGAAATAATGGATAGTTTTGTGCAAGGTTTCTCGTCAAGACGAACATTTTAAGTATGGTTTATGGGGGTGTGACTTATAGTTTTCTCAGTTCATGGGTACTTTGGGATTTATATATGGATATATATGACAAAATTTCAAAACTAAAGATTATTTTTAACACAAATATTAATTAAATACCCGCGCCGCAGTAAACCCGCAGACTAAGAGAATTTCCATTTACCTGGCTGGATTTCGACTAAAATATTCCCTTTAGATTTATTTCCTATTTAAATAACTAATTTTAATGAGTACTTAGGTTTGCTGCTACAGGGAATGTATTGAGGTGTGTTTTTTTTATTGAAATGTTGATAGCTTAGTATAAAATAAATATAATGGCAAAATTTTAATAAAATATATCCATAAAAAATGGGAAAAACCAATTTTTACCCCTTAAAACCCCCCATAAATCCCTGTTCCCATGGTCTGATCATGCTGGTAACGGATCATATGTGGCTAACTGATATATATTTATATTTATATATATATAAATGAATTTGAACGGAGGGTCTTTTTGGCCTCAAATCGAAAAGGTAAATTGGTCCCGGGTCTAGATCTTACCATTCGGACGAGTTTGTGAACCAGCATGATCGGACTATGGGAACAGGTAGGCCCTAGTTATGAGGTAAAAATTGGGTTTTCCCATTTTTGACGCTAAAAAAAATAAAATTTCACAAATTCTTTCCAAATCATTTTTAGAGCTTAAAAAATCAATAATTTTGTATGTTGAAGCGTTGTTGTATGCCTAACGGTTACGGAGATAATTAAAAAAATTGTAAATTTAAAATTCCTATGTCATTATTATGGAGAATAAATACACTTTTGTAGTTTGCATGTTTATGGATATATTTTAATCATATTTTAACATTTTTTAATTTCATACTAAGCTATCAACATTTCAATAAAAAAACACACCTCAATACCTTCCCTGAATCAGCAAACCTAAGTACTCATTAAAAATCGGTGTTATTTAAACAGGAAAAAATACTGAACATTTTAAGGGAATATTTTAGTAGAAATCCAGCCAGGTAAATATAAATTTGCTTAGTCTGCAGGTTTGCTGCAGCGGGGGTATTTTATAATTGCGAAAGAAAATGTCTGCGATAATCCATTGAACAACAACAATGCAGTGTTATTTCTCAAAAGAATACTTTTTCACTTAATTTTATCTAGAGACCTCAGAGGTGTTGCTATCAAGTTTTACACGGATGACGGCAACTGGGATCTCGTAGGCAGCAACTCGCCTGTCTTCTTCATTCGAGATCCAATTCTTTTTCCTAGTTTTGTACACTCACAAAAGCGGCACCCAGCAACCCATCTGCATGTAAGTACTTATTACAGTAGCACACACTGAATTTCTTTCCAATTCTTTCTTGAGGAATCTATCTGCATTTTCAAATGACAATTGTTCATCCTCACATGTTTATAAATTTTCTAACATTAAAAAATAACTATAATTTTCGCAATATTGAAAAAGTAGTACAGTATTTGAGTTAAAATGTATTCAACGGTTACAAAAAATGTATATTTTTTAGCGAATGCAATGTTTGATTCAGGATTTCAACATGTTCTGGGATTTTGTCGCCAACCGTCCGGAGACGCTGCATCAGATGATGTATCTGTTCTCTGACCGAGGCACTCCGGACGGCTACCGTCATATGAACCTGCACGGCTCTCACACGTTTAAAGTGGTCAAGAGGGACGGCCAACCATTCTACACGAAATTCCACTTTAGGGTTTGTCATGAGCTGGTTTCAGAATTATTTTGTCTCAATAGTAGATTAGATTAGATTTGTACAACGCCGCCGACATGTCTGGAGATACAAATAATGATCTTTACGCCCTAGTTACATCAGCATACGAAGAATAAAGTTATGGAGGTTGAACTAATAAAACAACAATAATTGTAACGTGGTGATATTTTATCTTATATTGCCAGTTTTTTTTTATTGAAAATTTACTGTATTTGGCAAATAATACAAATTAAAATAGGTGTCTTTGCTAGCCCTAGCCCTAGTTAAGGGTTTGTACTTACTGATTTTTTTTACAATTTTTAGGACAGTGATTTTTCGAAAACAATAACAAACTTTTTTCTGGCGTATTTGGTAGGTAGTAACAAATGTTATTGGCACCAGTTGAGCAGCAATACAACTTCTACTTGTTATCTGAACATTTAACAGTGTTTAACTGTTACCTGAACTTACAGACCGACGGAGGAGTGAGGAATTTGGATGCTGAAGTTGCGCTGGCGTTGTGTGCAAGAGATCCAGACTATTCAATAAGAGATCTTTACTACGCCATTGCCAACAAACACTTTCCCTCCTGGACTATGTATTACCAGCTTATGACGTTCGAACAAGCCATTGAATTTGAATGGAACCCATTTGACGTGACTAAGGTGGGTTAAGTCCTATGAATGTTCCGGGTGCGGCAAAAAAACGATCTATATTTTCTGCAGCGCACTGCTCAGTGACAGGTCCTCTGAGAGTGGTGGTGTTAGGCTCGTTGGAGAGCCTACACGATGCAATTATCTGTGGTCACCTGAGCATCGTGCGTTTGTTATCGAGTCAAATTAAAAAAGTAATGATTCAGTCTTTGCAACTCATTGGAAGTTCCGTGCAGTCTTTTGATTAGGATGACGTGGATTCCGTCAAGTACCACAATCATGTGGTGCGTTATTAATTTAGAATGACAAAATCAAACTAGGCCTAATTGTGTTTTAGTAGCAGCAAGCAAGCAGTTAACAAAACAAAACCTTACAGATATGGCCTGAGACGGATTACCCATTCTATGAGATTGGAAAGCTTCTGCTTGATATCAACCCTACAAACTACTTTGCTGAGGTAGAACAATCTGCGTTCAGCCCTTCACACTTGGTTCCTGGCATTGAGCCGAGCCCGGACAAAATGCTCCAGGTAAAGTAGAAAATAGAAATGTATACAAATAGGCAAATTTACTCATTATTATTTTATCTCATTTGAAATTATGAAAAGTAAATTTTGAAAATTTACTTAATGAAAAAAAACTGTACGAGAAAAAATAATTTAACAGTTCATTAGATAGGAACTAAGGGAGTTGTGAAAATGTATCACATACAATTACACATGTAGCTAACTGAGTTTATATTGATAAATCAATCAATTCTTTATTCATAACGTACCCCCGTGTTGTGCAGACAAGTTCCTCCATTTGTATTAATCATATGTTTTGTTTTAACGTGTGGGTTTTTGTTTTGTGATTTTACAGTTTTGACTGAGTTTGTATATTAAAATGTTTTAGGTACTTTCTTACCTGAGGGGATCAGATTCCAGTTCCTAAAAATTCGTGAATACGTTCCCAATAATGTCAGGGAAAACGTCCAAAATAATCCCTGAGATAACATTTTTAGGGTCGTTTATTTGCCTACCCTGACGCACAAAGATATCGCCTCGGTGTCAACTATCAGCAACTTCGGGTCAATGCCCCGTACCTAGTCAAGGTCGCCAACACGCAAAGAGATGGCAGGATGTGCCACCACCACCCAGGAGCTGCCCCAAACTACTACCCTAATAGTTTCCAAAACCACCTTAAAGTTTGTCCTCAAGCTAAGAACACCAGGTGGACCATCTACGGGGATGTTGCTAGGTTGGTACTCCCCTGATTTTATTGCTTTTTGTTTTATAAAATCAGCCTGTTATTAGACACCAGTTCATGTTTCTAAAAAATATTGATGTATCTGAAAATACTTGGTTTATGTAGTAACTATATTACTACATACACAGTCCTGCCAATCCAAGCTAACTGAGACCAAACACTGTTCGGATTGCCAAATGGTTGTGGTTAACCAAAAATGCTGTAAAATTGCATAAAAAAGATAAAACAATGCATTTTTACTACTGTGAAAAGTAAAATATTGCTCTCTCATTCTCTGATTTCCCGAAATCAAGATAACTGTCTTCCGCAATGGCGGAATCATTCATTGTTTTCTACTGCGATCGTAGCAAAAACCCTTAATCATCTCCTGCGACCACCTTCATTGTACTACATGATGACTCAAAAAGAAATCCAATGGATTGCCGTTTATGAAAGGACCCTCGGCAATATGCTATTGACCACTCCATATTTCCATACATTCTGTATTTCCCCCTGTTGCACAAGAAATGCATGTACAATTCCTGATTTCACAGTCACCTTTGATTTCAGAACGCGTAGCTTTGTATTTAATTTTACAGTAATCCTTTTTCCATAAGTTACTTCTGATTAGCTGGATGGTTGGATAAGCGGGACTTCAGTGTAGTCATCGACAATAAATTTAAGAAGGCCTAGGCCCAATCATCAACTTGTACAACTTTTTGAAACTACTGTATATTATTTGACACATTTTTTAACCAATAAAATTGTCTTAGCCGAATGAAGATGCAATAAAGAAATATATTATACAATTTATATGAAAAATCAATCTATGGTTTTGAGTTATGGAGGGATCATGAATAAATGCAACATCTATTTGTAAAATAATTACAACACAACCTTATTGCATTTCTTATTTAGCATAGTAAAAACCAGTTTAAAATTCAATTTCTTATTATTTTTCCAAGATACAATGCTGATGACCATGACAACTATGGACAAGTGACATTGTTTTGGAATAACTTTCTCAATGAGGAACAGCGAGTACGTTTGGTAGAGAATATGTCAATTCATCTAAGAAATGCCAATAAAGTTATCCAGGTAATTGTTTTACCATTGACTTTTGGATACTGAAGTAGAAATCTCTTGCTATGGACCAGCTGCAGCAATAAAAAATACCCCCGCCGCAGCAAACCTGCAGACTAAGCAAATTTCAACTTGTCTGATTACATTTTTACTAAAATATTTCCATAAATAAGACATATTATTCCCTATTTAAATAACATTAGATTTAACAAGTGCTTAGGTTTGCTGCTACGGGGAAGGTAAAAAGTGTTTTTTGACCATACATCAATAGTATAGGATGAAATAAATAAATTTGCCAAATTTTATCAATATATACCCATAAACAAGTAAACTACAACAATTTTCATTTTCTCCTTAAGAATAACATGGGAATTTTTAATTACACTATTTTTGAATTTTCTCCGTGACCGTTAGGCATACAACAGCGCTTCAATATACTAAATTATTTCTTTTTTTTTAAGCTCTACAAAACGTTTTAGAAAGAAATCACAAAATTTTTTGTTTTTTGGTTCAAAAATGGGAAAAACCCATTTTTACCCCATAAAACCCCCCATAATCTCCCGTTCCCATGGTCTGAATATGCTGGATCGCGAACTCGTTCGAATAAACGTAGGTTTACACGTTTTTACCAAATTTCATCAAAATCGGATCATTTTTGCTCGAGTTATCGCGCTAACGGACACATATATATATATATAAATATATATATATATATATATGAATTTGAACGGATGGTGTTTTTGGCCTCTAGGGACCTCAAAATGAAAAATTAGATCGGTCTCGGGTCCAGGTCTTACCATGAGTACTACGGTAATAGCTTATTCCCTATATGGGAAATTTGCTAAATATTCCCTATATGGGAAATTTGCTAAATATTCCCTATATGGGAAATTTGCTAAATATTCCCTATATGGGAAATTCGCTAAATATTCCCTATATGGGAAATTCGCTAAATATTCCCTATATGGGAAATTTGCTAAATATTCCCTATATGGGAAATTCGCTAAAAAACATAGTTGAATGAACCACCCGGCTAAAGAGTAAAATTCATTTTTCTCTCTTATTTTTACTGTGATGACTACAATAATTAAAAATATTCCCGCCGCAGCAAACCTGCAGACTAAGCAGATTTCCATTTACCTGGCAGGATTTTTACTAAAATATTCCCTAAAAATTGTCAGATTTATTTCTTATTAAAAAAAAAATTAATTTTAATAAATACTTGGTTGCTGGTTGATGGTATTGAAGTGTTTTTTTTCATTGAAATGTTGAAAGCTTAATATAAAATAAAAAAACTGCCAAATTTGATTAAAATATATCCATAAACAAGCAAACTACAGTACAACAGTATATTTATCCTCTAAAAGAAAAACATTAGGATTTTAAATTTACAATTTTTTAAAATTACTATCTTCGTAACCCTTAGTTAGGCAAACTACAACCCTTCAATTTACAAAATTATTTCTTTTTTTAAGCTCTACAAAATGGTTTGAAAATAAATTGTGAAATGTTATGTTTTTAGGGTTAAAAATAGGACAAACTAATTTTTACCCTATAAAACCTTACATAAACCCCCAATCCTATGCTAGTTCGTGATTTTGTTCGAATGAACGTAGGTTTACATGTTTGCATCAAATTTCATCAAAAGTGGATCATTTTTGCTCGAGTTGTCACACTAACAGACACATATGAATTTGAATTTAGGGTGTTTTTGGCCTCTGGGGACCTTAAAACAAAAAAGTAAATCGGTCCCGGGTCTAGGTCCCATCATGAGACCTACGATAATAACTTATTCCCTATATGGGAAGTTCGCTGGAATACAAAATTATTATATTGGCTAACTTGTAAATCCTGTTAAATACATTAGTAAGCTGTGCGACTACATTAATGAAATGAACTTGAGGTAATGGAACTGAAACCTACCATGAATTATCATGTACAGTTGCTCTAGTTCCATTTCCTAACAATTTTGTGATTGACTGAAAAAGCAATAAAACATTAAGTACCATTAGTATACAAATTTTTATTTTTTTATTTTTCTTAAAAATAATTTTGAGATTTCGGGAATTTATCTAGAGATAGATCTCTTGAGCTTTTTTTGAGTCTGCTGGTTCTATGACCCCAAGTAAAAACTGTAAGTGATTTCATTAGTACATAAGCTGTATATTAAATTTTGAGAAGTATAACAAAAACTATCATTATAGGACAGAGTGCTTGCACATTTGAAGATTGTGGGTGATGATTTAGCACAACGAATCTCAACTGCCATCCATCTACATTCTCATACATCTAGTTGATGAGAAACATTAAATAAATTTAGATTAATCGTAAATCTGTGAGTTTTTGTTCTTATACATACACTCAAGTTTCATGTCTATGAGGCAAAGCTGACAAGAACATAGAACACTAAATTTCATGTGCGAGGCAAAGCATGCATGAGAGAGTAAATTTCGCACAGGTGAAGCTGAGGATGGAGGAAATTGGAGAAAGTACAGAAAATAACTTTCAATTAAAGTTATGAATGACACTTTTCACTTTTCACCACAACATGAAAATTCAGACTAAAAAATAAGGGAACTCAATCAGTTATTTTCAAAGTATTATTTTTTCCTATCAAAGTTTTTTTTAAACATTACTGTATAAGTAAACGCAAATAGGTTATATAAACTTAAATACAAGATGTTTAAGGTCATGTTTACTGTGAAATAAACACACACTGTGCTAAAAACCCATACAAATTAGCTCATGCCTATTTCTGTTTATATTTACCTTCATAACATTGTCAAACAGTAAAAATAGATTATCTAAATGATAAAGATAAGTGGTAAATAAACACTAGTGATTGATTGATTGACTATTTTATATATTTATATATATATATATATATATATATATATTTATATTTATTTATTTTAGTGGGCGAATGGAGAACAGATTCAGCAAGAGGAGTAATTTTAGAGCAAGGCAAAATCAATTGATCGGTTTCCCTTGATAAGCAGGTTGTAAAAGCAGATAAGATAACTTCATAAAATTGGTCCCAAACTATTAAATAATAACTAATATTTAAATTCAATTCTCTTAAAATATTGAATCATGTCTAAGATGTAGATATCCAAATAATCCAGCTAAGAGACCATTTAATGAGATGTTTTAAATATTAGGTGCTGTTATATAATATGAAAATTTATCATCTATATATTAGTAGGCAAGCATGCTTCTTTAAAACCTTTTTTCTCAGCTCATTATCAATTATTATTATCAATTATTTAAGATGGGGACACCACTATGTGCGTATTATACATCACAGGGAAAATCTACGTATACTGTTAGGAATATATTTGCCTGTAGATGTGCAGAATCCTCTTATACATTAAAAAAGGTTAAAAAAAGCACAAAAAATAAATTTAAATTAAAAATAACATTGATATGGGCCTTATGGGTTGCCATGCTGGTGAGAAATAACAATGGAATATAAACAGAAAATCAAAATAATTGGAAGAAATTCCAATCACATGTTTTATTTACAGTGTGGGGTGGAAATAGAAAAGTTTGCACAGTAAGGCGACCACTAATTTTTACTAAAACATGAATATAATAAAACTAGCAGAGTTCCCGTCCTTCGTACGGGGTCGGATTATAAGTATAAAATGCTTATTGCAGTTATGCTCAAGCTTCGCGTTTGCAATAAGGGAGGACACAGTTTGATAAAATTTGCTTCTTTAAATTTACGTTATACTAGTATTACACATCTAATGTTCTACCACTTCACTTAAACTATAGAGAAAAAAATTATTAAAAATTCGCAAAATATCACAAATATTATTCATAAAACTAAAATAATAAAGATAACTGTAAACAACCATACTTTGACAGTTCTCATTGCGTATCACAGTTTTTTGTTGCTGCTTAGTTTAAATTAGCTGTTTTCATAAATGCAAAAAAATTATAGTCCTGCACCCTGATGGTAAATCATACAACTTTTTAATGCTTTTTCATATCATAGAAAACAACTTTTTTAGTTGAAACAGCTGACTAAATTCTTTATTTCCCTTTAATTATGAATACTCATAAGATTAACATGGGGAACTACTGAGCCACTGGGGCGGAGCCTGAAAGGATTTTTGAGATAAGAATATGCCTATATGTTAATTGGGAATGTGAGCTATCATCATGCCAAATTTTAGCCCAATCCGTCCAGTAGTTAATGCGTGATGGAACTTCAAACAAACAAACAAACCTTCACATTTATAATATTAGTAAGATAATGCATGATAAAAATTGTTACCACTTAGTGGTTAGTTTTATTAAATTGAGTAATAAAAATTGTATTTCACATCACCATAATTCAACACAATCAGAAACTTAGTTTATAACTACTTATGGATTTATATTGACATTTAGGTAGCCTAGAGATTTTTCAAATTGTTTACAAAAATCTATACAAAAGGCAAAGCCCTCACTGACTCACTCACTCATCACTAATTCTCCCACTTCCCGTTACCTAGTACTGTATATTATAACTATTGAATGGGAATTGAATGCTTGTACTCCAACAGCTGAAAAGTGTTTTTTTTTTCTGATATCCATATATTTATCTTGAAACTTGCCACTCATATATTTATTGATTGTAAAAATGGTGTTTACTGTATGAATGAATAAATAAATATTGGGTTAAGTAAAAGATGTTCATTAATATTCTGCATATCTGTCAAAAATATAAGTCAGACAAAACCAATATTAAACTGTTTCCAACAGTGGTTTTTGGACAAACTATGCGAAAAATTTGTTTTCTGTTGGCATGAACTACATCAAAATTCATTTGCAATACTTTCATAGAATAGTCAATACCTGTAATCAGTAATAATCAGTAAGTAACTACAATAGTATTTTTAACAAGAGTAGTTACATGTTTGATTCTGATTAGTGACAGTTTGGAGTGCTTGAATTTGTTGGGAAGGGTATGAATGACTCTGACTCGACACTTCTCATTTGTAGATAATCATATCTGCCTGTCATAAAACAGAGTTATCAAACTTTGTCAAACAAGACTCAGGAAGTCAAAATAAAACATGGTCTCATGCAGTGCTCAACGTTGTGGTGTTTATGTGTTTACATTGTTGGTTCTGTGTGGTATAATTGCTTACGCTGTTTATAACTCGCTGAACACAAATGTGCCGGACAACACACCGTCATCAGGAGCCAGAGCTGTGCCTTCCCTTAGGTTTGTAGTAGTCATTACCCGCCATGGGAATCGCAGACCACTTTTCTCCTTTCCTAAGGAACCGTATCCGGATATAGACTGGGGCTGTGAATTAGGAGAGATTACAAAAGAAGGTAAACTCGAAATGTACAATTTGGGGCAGAAAGTCCGATCACTCTACAAAGGATTTATTAACAACACTTATTCTAGCAATGATTTTTATGCGACAAGTACAGCGCTTGAACGAACTTTAGTGAGTGGAGAAGCTTTTCTTGCAGGACTGTATCCTCCATTAGGAAATCAAATTTGGAACAAAGACATTGCTTGGCAGCCAATCCCGATTTATACCGACTCCCCTGATGGGTCTCAGATAGGTCATTATCCTTGTCCACGTTACGTAAGTGAGATTACAAAAACATCTTCGAAAGTTTACGAGACAAATATGGACATTGTCAAAAACGTTTCAGATTACCTAAATGAGTACAGTGGAGGCAACGCATCTGCGCCTCACTACCTTTACAATGTTTGGGACTCGCTCTCAACAGATAAAATAGAAGGTTTTGTTTTACCTGAGTGGACAAAACCAGTGTATCCAGAACCATTGAGCTACATAATTGGACAATTGTTCATTGCGATGTCAGCCGGCACTGATACCATCACAAGAATCGTCTCAGGCGAATTGATAATCCAAATGATCGGCTTGATGGAGGAAAAGATAAACAGCACATTGACTCCGGACTACAAGATGTACTACTACTCAGCTCATGATATGACTATTGTGGCTCTACAAGCTATACTGGGGATTCCTTGGGATGACATCAATGGACTGATCAACCCAGGATCTGCGATGATTTGGGAGTTGCATCAAGACTCGTCAGCCAACTACTACGTCCAAGTGTTGTACATAGACGGACTGTCACCTGATCTCCAGCCTGTAGCAGTGAACACCACAGGGTGTCCAAACACGTCCTGCTCGTTCCCAATGTTGTTGAATGTCACTGCAAAGTTCCGTAACTTCACCTCCGTACACGATGAGTGTTATAGCACAGACTAATGTTTGATTGAATGTTAGGCCGAAAATACTTTTGGCCTCAAGTATTAATTCAATCTATAGTACCAGCTTTTGCAGTTATAACACTGTAATTTTTGATCACTTGAATCTGTTAATATTCCAAGAATATAAACATTTTATTTTCATCCTGGACTTTTTGTTTTCCTGCATCATTAAAAACCAGCAATACTGGTAAGTCATGAATTTTTAGAAATAGTTTTTGTGTTGTGATACTAAAAGTTGTTGTGATACTTTTTGCTACACAATAAAAGGAATGTTAATGCATTAACGGAAAAGTTTCTTGATTGCAGCATACATACTTTGCGCAAATTTCCCATTATATTTTTCTTATGGGTTTGATTACCATAATACACAATAGCATACCAATAGGTATATTAATATGTTTTAGCTTATTTTCCATATAGAATAAGAGTAAGAATATTTTTTTTCCTCCAAAAAATATAACAATATTTATAATAGTCATTGACAGTGTTTTACATCAACAACAATATATATAGTTCCATTTAAAAAAAAAGTCCATCACTTTACAATGCCATACTGAATATGTATAAAACATAACTAAAAATTATAAAAAATACACTAGGCCTACTTGGCTTTAGCGAATTTCCCTATAGGGAATAAGCTATTACCGTAGGTCTCATGGTAAGACTTAGTCCCGGGACCGATTTACTTTTTCATTTTGATGTTCCTAGAAGCCAAAAACACCATCCGTTCAAATTCATATATATAAATATATGTGTCCGTCAGCACGATAACTCGAGCAAAAATGATCCGATTTCGATGAAATTTGGTACAAACGTGTAAACCTAAGTTTATTCGAACGAGTTCGCGAGCCAGCATGGTCGGACCATGGGAACGGGGTTTTATGGGGGGATTTATGGGGTAAAAATTGGTTTTTCTCATTTTTGACCCTCAAAACATAAAATTTCCCAAATTTCTTCTTGACCATTTTGAAGAGCTTAAAAAAAAATAATTCAGTATATTGAAGTGTTTTTGTATGGTTATTGGTTACGGAGAAAATTATAAATTAAAAATTCCCATAAGTAAATAAGTAAACTTTTGTAGTTTGCTTGTTTATGCATATATTTTGATCAAACTTGGCCAATCGATTTATTTTATACTAAGCTGTTAATATTTTACTGAAAAACACACTTTATTACCCTGTAGGCAGCAAACCTAGGTACTCATTAAACCTAATGTTATTTGAATAGATTAATTGAAAATCAAATCAGGCAAATGGAAATTCGCTTAGTCTGCAGGTTTGCTGCGGCGGGGGTATTGGTGTTACACTATTGTAATTTAAACAAATAGCCTAAGATCAATATAACTTTACTGGAGAAAATCTAGGGCCTCCAAGGCAAAACCTGTTTGGAGGTTCCTTCAAATGCGGATAACAGAAATAAAGCGAACTGATAACAATTTATAATCTTAAACAAAAACGGTCTCTTGGTCAAGTTTGTGCCTTCTTAAAAATAATAACAACCTTCATTAGTACTAAATATGGTTTGCGACTTTCAAACCGCGCACCGCACTCTACTACCAGGCGGCTCACGGTACCACAGGTGCCATCACAGCTCATAGCATGCAATATAGGGAATTAAGCAATTACCGTAGGTCTCATGGTAAGACCTAAACCCAGAACCGATTTACGTTTTAGTTTTGATGTCCCCATAGGCCAAAAACACCATACATTCAAATTCATTGAACACATTATTAATTAATAAATCTGTTTCTACAACAACTGACGTTTTAACACAGTAACCTTATTGAATGCATTTTTATTTAACGACAACTAGTTTTGACAATTATGCTATAGTCATGTCGCTCACTTCAAATAAAATAACAAAAATACAATACACGTTTAGTAATAAGTAAATACATTAAGTAAATAAGTATCAAAAACATCCAACTTGATCAAGTTGGACTTGATTGTGGTTCTATTTCCTGATCTTAGGGCTTGTAAATCTCCTTCGAATCTTTTCTTATAACTTTCTGCTTAATTGTTTGTCCAATGTAAATCTTATCACATTCAGAACATTAAGTTTGTCATACTTGCATATGTGTTAATATTTTTCTATGTAACTTAAACATTATTGGCTATTTCCCTCTACTCATCTGATGATCACTTTATCTGGTCGTTTAAACTATTCGCTCCTGATCCTGAAAGTGAGGGTTAATAAAAGTTCTACTGTATAATATTGTATAACTTTACAATCTTAAACCAAAGAGCATGGGGAGTAAAGAATTCTCATGTTAGAGAATTTAAGTATTTTTTTAAAACACAACATAAATAATTGAAATGAACTATATGGGCTAGCTTGACAGGTTTTCAAACAAGTTACCGCTTTCATTCCCGATAAACTTTGTATGAGATCCTTTGGCTACCACAGAACCATCTGATTTTTTCTTAATGTAAACTTCCAGATAAGCGAGTGTCCGTCCTGCACGTATTGTGTTGGCTTCAATGACCACATCTTCACCGATTTCTGCAGCTTTTAAATATCTGAAATACATCCATATTAAAGAATGTAATCAAAGATTAATTTAAGAAAAAGAACTCTATATGCCTACCATAAACCATAACACAGCAAATGGATTCTGGATAATATGTTTAGGCTGATTAAATTTCCATTAAAATGTATGACTTCATGAATTTAAGAACTATACAATGGATTTAAACAACTCCTTGTATTCCTTGATTTTATTTTCATTAAATGATAAAATGTCAATGATTTACTGTCAAAACAATTTTTGCACAGTCAAATGATTTAATTTTAACCCTCCGAGTGTCATGCGTCGCTGCAGCGACGCGTAACGCACTTTGTATAGTGTCGTGCGTCGCTACAGCGACTCGCGAACACTGTTTACGGCGAAGGCTCTATGACTAACTGAATCGGACTGTACTGGATTGAGTTAGGTATCGTTCTTTCCGTAATATTCTAAGCATTCTCCTAGGTCTGTCTCTAAGCACTATTCATTTTAGTTCCGAAAATATTGTAGCAGACAGCTGACTGAGCTGACGTGCGTGTATTTGTAAACAGCTAGGTTACCCTCGGACCGATGACTGATGTGTTTTATTACATTTATCATTGTTTTAGTGTTAAAAATCAAAAGTAGTGATATACGTGGTGCATTATAAGAAGATTTAAGTGGTTTTGAAGTGCTGGTTGATGATCCTGAAGAAATAGGTAGTGATATTGATGTAAATTATCAGCCAGATTCCTAGCTATGGTTGGGCTATGCATTCTTAGCTAAACGCTATGTACTGAAATCTGTTTTTTGCCCATAACTTATTTATTTGCAAATCTACTTCCTTATATTATTATATATTTGTAATCCTCATAAAATTTAGAACAAAGTGGCTATTTTCAAATATTTATAGGCCTATAATTTATACAATTTCATTGAGCGCAAACTTATTTTTTTTTAAATTTTCGAAATTATACATTTTTTTTTACCTAAAAAATTTTTTTAAAAAAAATCTTCCTTATGTTTTATATATAATATTGAAGCCCAAGATTTTCCAAACAAAATGGTATATAGAACAGTATAATTAACATTGTTTTTAAGCTTCTCAGATCAGTTTTAATAAAATCTTGCAAATGAGCAAAAAATAGGCTGACATTAAGGCCAAAACACGTGACACTCGGAGGGTTAATAAAAAGTAATTAATTACTTACGAAACATGGAGATCAGTCGACACCCCAAATGCCTGTCTCTTATGTGTGACGAGGGCAAGAGTTGAAACGATGTCGACTATTGTTGCAGACAGACCTCCGTGTAATGTTCCATGGGAGTTGGAATGTTCTTCAGCAACTGTCAGTTCGGCTGTACACCGCCCGTCATTAGCTGATACAATCCTAACCTAAATTAAACAAATAGCATTCAGTTTGACAATTTACCTTATTTATTTATTTTTTAAAGAGGTTGGCGGCCTCTTTTAACCTTGCATTTGCCTGTCCACATAGACTACAGATCTGTGTGTGGAGTATCCAGCAAAGTAAGGGGTGAGCCGGTACAGTAGGAAGGTAAATTGTACTGATGAAATGTTTGCGGCAGTAACCAGGATCCGAACCCACGACATTGCTGCCTTGGGCCCGAAGTCCGTGACGCTACCAACTGAGGCCCCGACTCACCACCATTTTTAGCTGAAAATTGCATTGTCGAGATAAATCTTGTTATGAACAAGAATGTGAAATTTGGTAGTGAGCATTAGAAAGTAAGCAAGTTTAATTGATTCATCATAAATTTCTTTGGTCAGATTTGTAGATCTTCCTTGACTCTGACTGTGCAAAAGAAAATCCAAATACATACCAGGTGATAACCCTATAACTTATGGGTAGTTAATATTTGAATTTTCTTTTGCACAGTCACTTTCAAATCCTACCAAAGGAATTAATGATGAATCAACAAAATTATTATACAAGTTAAGTTATACATATGGCAATGAAATTAACTTTTAACATCAAGCGATATCATTTCACTAGCTGTCTGACATAGGCTCAATTATAATGACTTGACTACAAATGTGATAACAAATCCTGGTAATTATCAGCTTGAGAGAACTCAGTACCGGCACCTATAATAGTTGGGTTTTTGGCCAAGAGTGAATGCCATTGAGAATGGAAGTCAATTTTTTCATAGGGGTTTTCAGATAAGATTGGCTTTTAGCTTAGCTTATTGTATTTGATTATGTATCTTTGGAGTTTCCCTTTGGGTTTTATGTTTACTTAACTTATAAGAAGTGAGGACACAGCAGAGTTAAAGAATAAACGTAAAAAGTATTTATTAGCAGTATCTTGTGACTATTTTTTCAGTTTTTTACGTTCTTATAAATTAATTGGCTATAGGTAACTTACTTTGTCCAACACTCTTCCAAATGATTTTGTATCTGTCATGAACCTAGCCCACAAAGCTTTGGCTGTTTGGCTAACTGCCATTTTAGGTTAGGTAGAAGCAGGGTTTAAGATAATAATAAAATACTACTCAGGGGTCACACGATTTGCACGCCAAATTGACCATGTGATTTAGGGGGAGTGTTGTTTTACAGTGTTCAAATCGTGTTATCAATAATTTAACCGTCATCTATGTTGTCACAACAATACCAGACGACACTGTCCTCACTGCTGTGCTGGTCACTGTCAGTCAGTGTCAAGGTCACCCGACCGACCCGACCCCGACCCAACCCCGATAGGCCGAAAAACCGATAGTAGTAGACTGAGATCACAGCTGGATCAGATAAAAAAAAAAACAGTTTTTACCCCACGTCAACTCATTAGAACTAAATTTCTCATAATTTTCCTATGGAGCTCTTCGCGTTAAATATCATTTTCCCTCCTCTCCGAAGAAACTTCTTAGGTTCACTTCCATTTGCTTGCACACTAATAACGATCCTGACTGATAGATGAAACAGCTGATGATTTTAGACAGTAAACAAAGCTACACCATAGATTAAACATACGAGTATGTTTAATCTATGGCTACTCATATCATCTCACAACACAGCATTCTACCCTCATCCACTCATATTTGGGTAAATACGCACCTAGGTGGGAGTCCCCATCTCGAAATGATAATAGTAATAATCTGTGAACTCTAATAAATTAGATGTGTTAGCAAATGCTTATCCAAAGTCAATGATACTTCTGAGGGATTTTCTGGGCGCTTCGAGGGATTTAATTTTCCCCGAACGGCAACACTGCGAGGAGTAATACTAACAAATCCACGCGTCTACTAAACTGACTCCACACAAAACAAACTGCCGTCTGCTCAGTCTGTCTGCTCCTATCCTCCTATCGCAAACGTCATTCATACGATATAGTTCAGTGCGCGAGTGCCGTTTTGTTTACATTGAATAGTATTGTTTTTGTTTGAGTGAACTTTGTGGTTATAAAAGTTCTTTAGTAGCGTTTCGTCAACTTAAATTTGAAAATGTCTCGAGGAGCAGCAGAAAATCAGCTTGAAGACTTCGGAAGGAAACAGAAGGTACTTTTTTAAAGCTACGTTTTTTAATTAAAGTGTTTAAAATGCATAGCCTTATCAGTGTAAAGGTTAGGTTTTATATATCAAATATTTATTAAGTTAATAATTATTAAATAACGCGTTACAATAGATTTCGTTAATCTCCATAAAAATAACAAAAAACATGATTAGTCCTACACTGCATGAATGACATTAAAAATTCTTTAATATCGTTATAATGCATTCATAAAATATTGTTTAATACCTTCGTCATTGACCCTCTCGCCGAGCGAATAGACTCAGACTGTGTCTAGTTAATTACAAAAATAAACACATAAATTAAAATTGCATGCCTATGTTTTATTTATTTATTACATGCACGGCAAACGTCATTTTACAAGAGTGTTGAGTTGACACGGATAATCAATGATTAAATTTATATTTATAGTTAGAAAATATAAATAAAATTAGAAGCTTTAACTTTTACAGTTCAGTTTTGAAGTTTATTTACAATTCAACTCAAGACTAAAACTTAAACATGGCTGATCTTGTTTACCTCCAACTAACATAATTATGATACATTATTTTATTTTATTAACAACTAGCTGGCCCGGCAGACGTCATCCTGTCCCAATGTGGTTTTATGTCAATGCTTGTTCATTTTCAAGATGAGCTCGTTCTTGGTTAATGTTCGTTTGCTACGCTTACTCGCCTTTAGGTTGGAGCTCGTTCGCTGCGCTCACTTGTCTCCAGCTTGAAGTTCGTTCGCTACGCTCACTCACCTATTGGTTGCAAATTAACTGATGTCATAAATTTAAAAAAAATAATAGTGCTGCACCCTGTTGGTATAAACCTATTAACTTTTGAATGCTATTGAACATCACATAATTAAATTGTTTAGTTGAACCATAGATGAATAGAATAAATATTGACTGTCAAAGGAAGGTTCCAGCGCCCACCGCTAGGTTTGCCGTGCCAACCGCAGCACAGCTGCCGTTCTATATTTATTCTATTTGTCTATGGTTGAACCAGCTGTTAAGATTCTTTAATTCCATTTAAAGTCCATAACGACAAACAAACAAACAAACATACATTGGATTTTATAGCCTATATGATATATGGTAGCCTAATATGTGAACATCTATATATTAATAGGCAAGCATGTTTCTTTAAAACCTTTTTTTCTCAGCTCGTGTGCATCATACGGAAAATCCACGCATAGGCTACACTAAAATGGTTTGGAAAGAAATTGCAAAATTTAATTTTTTTTGGGTCAAAAATAGGAAAAACCAATTTTTAATGTAAGTTTACACGTTTATACCAAATTTCATCGAACAGATGGTGTTTTTGCCTCTAGGGACCTCAAAACGAAAAAGTCAATCGGTCCCAGGTACAGGTCTTACTATGAGTACTACGGTAATAGCTTATTCCCTATGTGGGAAATTCTCTTAAAGGTCGACATTACATAAGGCCTAGTAACAAGAGCAGGGTTTGGACAGTTAAACTAACAAAAACGTGAAAAATGCATTTGGCGTAGGTGGAAAATACACAAATGAAATACAAAACAAACAAAAACGACATGACTAAGTTTAGAAATACGGTAAACTTTGTTCAATCATGTTCATTGCAAAAAGTAGTTTCTTTATATTTTCGGCTTCTCACAAAAAATTGGAATTCTGGGGGTTTGGTAGGTACCAATTTCAGAATAATTTGTTTAAACTATAGGAAACACATTTTAAGTGTTAAATGGTTAAAATAGGAATACCGTAGGTCCTATTTATTTTCCAAAGTTATTTTGCAAAAAAAACACATCATGACTTATAAAATAACAACATATTTTGTTTATAGATAAAGTAATGACTTACAAAATCAACAATAGATTTGGTTTACCAATAATTTCTATAAATGTCTACTCTTTTAAGCTATCAGACAAAATTCTTATATAGCAGCATACAGTTTGGTATCAAATTTAAAGTCTTAGTTAGTACAACACATTGCCGCAAACCCAAACTCAAACGGACAACCGAGTAAAAAATAGCAGCCGTTAAAATATTTTTTGAATCTGCCATTTTGAATGTTTGAACCATATTTTACTTCTTATTTTGAGCTCAAATTAGCGGCATTGTATTCTACTAAGCTTTATTCATAATATTTTGGTAGAGGATGTTTCCCCACCACTTTTTTGTATTTAATGAAGGGTATGTTGCTTAATTAGCTATTGAGCTATTACTTTTAAGGTACAGGTCAAGTGGAGGGGATAGATTTATTCCCCTAAAACTGCCTAAATATTGTGAACGAAGTAAAAGACCTTTGATTTGATGTGCACATCGACTTATATATTTAAGTTTATGATCTTCTTCCAAATTCTAGTGGGCTTTAACTAACTATAAGACCTTTAATTTGATACCAAACTCGACCTATGCTGCTATTTAAGAATCTTGTCTGACTCCTCGTGAGCCGCCCATCACGAACCTCCTTTTAGCGAATTTCCCTATAGGGAAGTAGCTATTACCGTAGGTGGCACGGTAAGACCTAGACCCGGGACCGATTTACTTTTTCATTTTGATGTCCCCAGAGGCCAAAAACACTATTAGTTCAAATTTTTATATATGTATATATATAGACTTATATTACTCAAGTTATCGCGTTCACGGACGTATTTATATGTATATATAAATATATATAACTTGAGTAATTTATGTCCGATTTTGATGAAATTTGGTTTAAAGGTGTAAAGCGGGATAAACTTGAATGAGTTCGCGAACCAGCACGATCGGACCATGGGAACGGGGGGTTTTATGGGGTAAAAATTGGTTTTTCTCACTTTTGACCCTCAAAACACAAAATTTCCCAATTTCTCTTTAGACCTTTTTAAAGAGCTTAAAAAAACAAATAATTTAGTATATAAAAGTATTTTCGTTCAATTATTAGTAACGGAGACAAATTTAAAAAATTGTAAATTTAAAATTCCCATGTTATTCTTATGGAGAATATTGTCAAATGTTGTAGTTTGCTTGTTTATGAATATATTTTGATCAAACTTGGCAAATTTATTTATTTTGTACTAAGCTATCAATATTTTACTCAAAAACACACTTTATTAGTTTCCTTGTAGCAGCAAACCTAGGTACTCGTTAAACCTAATGTTATTAAAATATATTTAGGCTAACTGAAAATCAATTCAGACAAATGGAAATTCGCTTAGTCGGCAGGTTTGCTGCGGCGGGGGTATTTTTTATCCTAGGATTCCAGGCTTGAGCCTAGGATTGTTTTTCACATTAGCCCTAACTTCAGGCTAGACCTATTGGTTGCGGCATTTTCACTTCGATAAAATCCATTGGTGATTTAGCAGGATTTGAACTCGGGACCCCTGGGACCAGAGTCTCGCACTCTACCTCTTGCCCCCCTTAAGGGATAAAAATGTGATAATTAGCTTGAAAGAGTGTAGACATTTATGGTTATTGATAAGTCTCATTACCTTATCAATAATGGTAACAAATATATTACACCGGTCTGGTCTTTACAATCACTCTGTGTAATCAAATTACTAGCTATGGAGGTTTTCAAATAAACAAGGGTTGAGTTGGTGGTTTATTTGTCATCAACAGTCAGCACCATTTAAACATAGATTAGATAATTTGTTACAAAAACAAAAACAAGCTTCAAGACAAGGTTCAAATAATATAGTTTATAGGCTACAAACATGTTTATGCAAAGTTAAAATTTTATAGGCTAATCTAAAAGCTATGCATACTTTATTTTTCATTTTAGCACGCATGCTGAAAATACTATTGCAAATACTAATTCATTAAATAAATAAGATAGTTCAAAAATTAATGTCAAGACCAGGATTTGTACCGTTTCCATACAAAAATCTGTAAAAATTGCAAGGGTGTTGAAAGTAAAAATTAAAGTGAAAAACACAATACAGAAGTTTTTTTGTGAAAGACTTAAAGAACATAGAGAATGATTAAATTCATAAATTAGTTTTTTTTAACTCCTAATATAAATGGCCGATTAAAGTTTCTATATGGAGACTCAGTACATTCCTCTGGAGTCATGTTATTTGTAACAATAAAAGAAACAAGTTGTTGACTCCGAAAGTAAGACAAGGACAACCAGTCGGCAGTCCTGCCTGGTTTAATGATTCTATTTCTTATACAGTAGAGTGCATAGGGCCACTGATTAGCAGCAGTGTTGAGGAAAAACTAATAGTTACCGTTTGATTTAAGCTTACATTTTACTTTGGTTTTGTTTTAAACCTATACTAGAAGCTTTCAGTTTTCTTTTAACGAATTGTTAACTTATGGAAATGGAGTGGAGTTTAAGCAGATTAATGTTTGTTTATTTTTTTGCAGTTAAAATGTGATAAGCTAATTAAGTTCATCAATAAAGTTCTGATTCCAAATTTTGTAAATTCCTCCTTAAACTGAAACTGTAGACCTAAACACAAAAATCTTTTAATGTGACAAATTGTTGTTTCCAAGACGAAGAAGCATGAGTACGTATAGGCTTCTCATAGGCTATGTACTTACGCCCCTTCATCTTGCAATCATCAAAATACAATTTAAATGGATGTAATTTTTATTGAAATGATTTTAATTAAAAGGAGATTTCTATAGGAAATGTACTTAAATCCGAGATTGAACTTAAAAATTATTTGTTTGCCATACTGTTGCAATAACAGCAGCCGTTTTTTATACATGTGTTCCGGGTCTAAAGTAGGTAGTATTTTTACTCCCTAAGCCTTTTTAGTCCCTAGGGAGTAAAAATCAGCTGTTGTGAACAGATATAAATTTCAATTGTAGCAATCACATGGATCAAAATTATTTATTTATTGATTTATTAGTAAGGTTTTAGCATAGACTATGTTTTATCAAGTATTTTTTTTTTTTGCTTTAGTTGAATTAATGGTGCAGTATGACGAAAATATAGTTCACTAGCAGAGAGCCCGTCCTTCGTACGTGGTTGGCGTATAAGTATAAATTGTTTATTGCAGTTATGCTAGTGCTTTGCGTTTGCAATGGGAGAGGGCAAGTTTTAAGAAAATTTGGTCTACTATAATTTACGGTATACTATAACCATAATGTTTTACCACTGCACCTAAACAACAGAAAAGAGTTAAGTTCTCACAGCTTTTTGTTGCTGCTTGGTTCAAATGAGCGGTTGTCATAAATACAAAACGAATTAATAGTGCTGCACCCTTTTGGTAAACTTTATAACCTTTTAATGCTATTGAATATCATGAACCAGCTTGTGTAGTTGAAACAGCTGGCAAAATTCTAAAATTCCTTTAAAATATGAATACTCATAATAAGGTTAACATAGGAAACTCTAGAGCCACTGGGGCGGAGCCTGAAAGGATTTTTGAAAACATGTAAACACAAAATTAATTAACACAAATTTTGCACCTCTAGTTATTGGAGTTTAGCATCTAGTTTGTCCGATATGCTATAAGATGCATTCTGTAGTGCAATTGATCCAATTCCTTCTAAAATATTCAAAGGTTTTGAGGCGAGGAAACCTTACTTTACTTCATATTGATTATTCTTATGATCGTTCAAACTGAAAAATTTATTCAGTTTCTACCAACACATTGAACCATGCAACTAGTAATCCAACTGTGTTATTCGTTTTGTTACATATTACATCAATTTAAATTTCACTTGTTTCAACATTGAAATCCTGTAGAATATATGCATGAATGAACAAATATTTGTTCAGTCAGGTAGACCTCATGTAATTGACATTGTCAGAAACACTAAGGCATATTGACATGTGTAAATATAAAACATGCTTGGTAAATAGCAATACAGAACCTTAGTGTACGTGTGACATACCATGGTAAAATAAAACAAGTTGACAGTTATAGTTACAATTCATGAATTTTGAAACTCACTTGATACACTTAAACAAACGTTTACTTAAATCTGTTTTAGATCAAATACATCTTCCAACACTTCATTATATCTACAGTAATACTATAAACATGTACAAGACGGTATAAAGAATGAGTATTTTATCCATGATGTTACTCTGTAATATATTTCTACCTTTCACACGAATCATCATCAAAATTTTACTCTTCTCTATCAAGTAATACCCGCTGCCCTGCTGGTACAAATAAAAAATAATAATGTTTAGTAGATTTTTGTCATATGGTTGGATTTTGAAAGTGTTACACCATTTCTGATCTCATCTGAGAACCGTGGTTATAGTAAGACCTTGAACCCTTGAGGGCCTGGAGCAACTTTCTCTTGTTGGAGATTTGTATAGTCTTTTACCAAAACAACTTTTAAAACCACTACATTTCTTTCCACAAAACCTCTCAAAACACATTGAAATATTTGTGAAACTTCTCAAAACGCAAGATAATTCACAAATATTAGAGGTAAAGCACTTAACTGAAAAGGGATAACTAACAGGTTCTTTTTAAAATAGTTTATTAGTTTCCGGATTTGTATTATACTTAACAGGTTCTTTTGTGTAAAAGTTAATTCCTAAAAACATTTATAATAAGTATAGAAAAGTATTGTAAATTGAGTTTTTAAAAGTCAAAGGTTTTACAAAGAATAGAGACTTTCCAGAGTAAGGTAGGACATGGGTTAATACTTTTTCTGGTCTAACTGAAGATAGGCCAAACTACTTCAAGCTTTTGAGTAAACAAATCCAGTTTTTGAATAAGTTTTTAATAATGACATTTAAAATGTTAACTTAACATTTTGTAGAGCTCCAATAATAATTGTAGTTTCTTATAAGGTGTATTCTCATAATACCCCTGCCACAGCAAACCTGCAGACTAAGCGAATTCAATTTACCTGACTGGATTTCTACAAAAATATTCCCTTAAAATTGTCAGATTTATTTCCTATTTAAATAAAATTTATGTGAATGAGTACTTGGGTTTGCTGCTACAGGGAAGGTAAATGAGGTGTGTTTTTACTGAAATTTTGATGGCTTAGTATAAAATAAACAAAATTGCCAAATTTGATTAAAATATATCCATAAACAAGCGAACTACAACAGTTTATTTATTCTCCATAAGAATAACATGGGAATTTAAAATTAGTTTTTTTTATTACATATCTTTGTTACCGTTAGGCATACAACAACGCTTCATCCAATTTTAGCTCTACAAAATGGTTTTGAATGAACTGTGTTTTAGGGTCGAAAATGGGAAAAACCAATTTATATCCCATAAAACTCCCGTTCCTATGCTAGTTAGCAAATTCGTCTGAATGAACGTAGGTTACCATGTTTGTACCACACACACACACACTCAAAGGTCACTATGTGGATCACCACTTTCCCTTACTAACTCTAGACACCCACTGTGATGGGTAGACTTTTTGCTGGGAGCTAGACACCCATGAAGGCAAGGGTTTGACCTGGACCAGCTCATGTGTGGGTCTCAAAGGTCACTATGTGGATCACCACTTTCCCTTACTAACTCTAGACACCCACTGTGATGGGTAGACTCTTGCTGGGAGCTAGACTCCCATGAAGGCAAGGGTTTGACCTGGACCAGCTCATGTGTGGGTCTCAAAGGTCCCTATGTGGATCACCACTTTCCCTTACTAACTCTAGACACCCACTGTGATGGGTAGACTCTTGCTGGGAGCTAGACTCCCATGAAGGCAAGGGTTTGACCTAGACCAGCTCATGTGTGGGTCTCAAAGGTCACTATGTGGATCACCACTTTCCCTTACTAACTCTAGACACCCCCTGTGATGGGTAGACTCTTGCTGGGAGCTAGACACCCATGAAGGCAAGGTTTTGACCTAAACCAGCTCATGTGTGGGTCTCAAAGGTCATTATGTGGATCACCACTTTCCCTTACTAACTCTAGACACCCCCTGTGATGGGTAGACTCTCGCTGGAAGCTAGACACCCATGAAGGCAAGGGTTTGACCTGGACCAGCTCATGTGTGGGTCTCAAAGGTCACTATGTGGATCACCACTTTCCCTTACTAACTCTAGACACCCCCTGTGATGGGTAGACTCTCGCTGGAAGCTAGACACCCATGAAGGCAAGGGTTTGACCTGGACCAGCTCATGTGTGGGTCTCAAAGGTCACTATGTGGATCACCACTTTCCCTTACTAACTCTAGACACCCACTGTGATGGGTAGACTCTTGCTGGGAGCTAGACTCCCATGAAGGCAAGGGTTTGTCCTAAACCAGCTCATGTGTGGGTCTCAAAGGTCACTGTATCTGGAGCACCACTTTCCCTCCGTTACCCAACTCAAGGTCAGGTTTAATGAATAACTTATCTTTATAGCTACTTGCCTTCACTTGATGGTGTGTACCTAAAAATGAAGAAATGTTTGCTTTTGGTATTGGTTATCATTTTAATATCACAGTTGTTACAATTTTTGAACTAATTACAATCAATAGGTACTAATTTTTGAATTCCTTAACTCTTGCTTTTAGAAAAAAATTACCAAGCTGTAATTTTCTTCTACAAGAATTTTCTTAGTCTTGTTTTGACAGAATTTTCTTAAACTTTTGAATTTACCAATTTGTTGTATTAAAACTATAATATTTATATATTTTTATGGATTTCACCATAATATTTTAATATTTAATATCAGCTGACCTATTACTGACCCGCCAGTTCTATTTGCTTTGACTGCTGTATCATAAAAAATAAAATAAAAATAGTGAATCTTCTATTTTTTAATAAGGAAAACATTTTGATAATTGTTTTAAAGCTGCAACACAACCGACCACAATGTTCAATGTGTCGTTGGATAGGTTGTGGCAAGTAGATTTTCCATAAAAAAAATAATTAATTACATTGCACCAGGGCTCTGTTGCCCCAGTGGCCTTTTAAGTTCCCATAGTATATCCTTATGGAGAAAATGTTTGTTTACGTTATTTAAACGTTAATATAAAAAAATTACACTAATATTTTACCAGCTGACAATACAGGTATAAAAATTAATGAAAAATTTTTTTTATTTGTGTACTTTACAATCTGTTTTTTTAATATAAATCAGAATCAGAAAAGCTTTATTCCAGATTTATACAATACTAGCTGTTTGCCCATTCTACGTACGGGAATCTTGTAGTAAGTTAAAACCTTATATTCAGAACAGGAGTTGGTTTGCATATTTAGTGTGCATTTTTCCAGATATGATGGCAAAACTATAACTGTTTAGGAATACATATAAACCTTCTCAAATACAATATCTGACAGTTTCAAAGCCAAAACGAATGCTTCGCAATTAAATGTCACCCGATCGTGTTAGTCCATATTTTATATCTAACGATGAAAGAAATTGCTTTAGGCTACAGTATAGATCTATGAGGCATAGCCCTAAGGTAGGCCTGTAATTGAAAGTTACTTTTCACACTGGTTAAAAGTAGTTAAAACACTACCTCAACCTCACTACTGCACACTTTATTCGGGTTGAAATTTTTATTAACAATGGTGCTCTTGTCTTTTCCACGAAAAATAAGGACATTAATACATTACCAATAGACATAAACACAAATACAGAATTGAGTCCACACAACATTTTGGAGTCCAGACAGAAAACGCTAAAAATTATACAGTAAGACATCAATTAAATTTAATAAGCAATAAGGTGCAGTGTTTATAAATAAATAGTGAAAATAGTGATGTGTTTGTATGTAAAAATTATTCTTACCGGTACTGCTACCACCGGTTCTAAGGAAAAGTAGCAGTACCGGTACCAAAAACCAACGTTTACATCTGAGAAAAGAACTGTAGTACTTACGACTAATTCAAACTGTCCTTTTAATCAAACTGTATTATAGGTGTTAATCAGTTGGCAATTATATTATATAAATAAATAAATACACACAGGCCACAAAACATGTAACATGTAACGTAAACAACGTTAAGTTTTGAAAACTCACTATGGTTTGCTAAAAAAAAACTTTCACTTGATGTGGTGCAGTACCGGTACCGAAGTTATTAATCTCCTTTGGTTTTAATTTTTTTTTAGTTTTCTAAAATCAAAGTTATTTCCTATTAATAGCATAATTTGTAACCAGCTTTTATTGTAACATATTAAAGACAGTTTGAAGAAACCACCTTTATCCAAACAAAGGTTTCTTAAGATTACGTAATCTCTAAACGATAATCGGTACATATATCTAGCAAAAATTCGGAGGAAATGTGACAAAAAACGCACAAATCTGGGGTTTTGTACGTTTGTAGTTTTTTTCCTAAGTAGGAAAAGTACCGATATCGTTGTCGAAATGTAAGTAAGTAGAAACCAAAAGTGACACATTGGAAAAGCGAGTTTAGCTACATCTGTTAAGTTAAACCTCTGTTACGGTACGATCACAGCGAAATCAGAAAGATCTTCCAAGATCGCAGCAACATTCACGATCACCCACTGCAGTTGTGATTTTTTACTTTGCACTTTACACAACTGTCCTTGAAGGGCCATAAATGAGAGCGGAAACCTTTTGATTTAACCTGATTTAACCTTTTGGTGATGACGATTTAAAAAAATTAAGTTTCCCAGCACTAATACAACACTGATTCACGGTATTTTCCCCGGTTATAAAAACTCAAGAACACTCGTTGCACTTGCGATTAATTAAACAGGTTAAGTAAGGCACAACGTTTCTAATCTCACTTGGTTTGGATGTGCTGACAAAACTTGATCGGAAAATGGGTGCGGTATTTGTAAACAACTTTGAATGTAAACATATCAGTGACAGCTAGAAGTGAGAACTAATCCAAACAGCTGATCGTTATTTCATCAAATTTAATAGGAAACATTGGGAGAAAATTTGACAAAAATCGAACAAAATTGGGTTTTTGGTGGTTCGTTATTTTGTTTTCGAAGAAGCGAGGCCATGTTTTTATAGCCAAAGACACTCTCACCAATCCAGTTAATACAGAAAAATGATTAAAACCTTGATCGGTACTCTAGTTTTCTAGGAGTAGGCCGCGTAAAATGACATTTTGGCGTTACAGACGAAGTCACAGAATGGACAGACAGACATACAGACAGAAATTGAGATAAGACTCGTTTCGGCTTTCTTAGGCTACGAAACGTAAAAATAACCAAAAACCGCATGATTCTAAGCAATGTACAGACAAAACTGTAATTTTATTTATATAGACTAGCATACCTGTTGCTCAAAATCGAGCAGTTGTCAGAACCGGTTTTACCGGAGCAGTCATAATTTTTGATGAGTTTAAAAGACTCATCTAAAAGCTTATGTAACTAATAGAAATACTCACGCTGATGGAAATGTATCAAACTAACCAGGCTTTCTCATTTTTTTCCATCATAATATGCACGCAAACCCAGATTCAAATTAGTAAATATTTTATTTAAATTAAGTCAGTGAATGTGTCTAGCACGAGATTCCTTGAATTAATTGCAACTTAAAATGTTTACGGCAATTAAATGATCCAGCTGATCATAATGTAAAAATACAGGGTTAGTAAAAAGTCTGGAATATTTTAACGGCCCATACTAGAAAAACTAAACTCGGCCCACCTTTATTTTATGAAGTACTTTTTGGGCATAACCACTACTTGGAAACTCAAAAATTCAAACGGTAAGACCCATCGAGTGACCCCTCATTTTGAAGATGAAGGTCCTGGTAAAAGAAAACTAACAATGCAAACTAGAGGTCTCTATCTCAATCCAGTAAATAATGGCAGCCAATTGAATTGAAATTCTCAGAAAGTTAAACTTAACTTACAGCTTTCCAAGTCTGGACACCCCCTGTAAATTTTGTTACGGCTCACACTAGGAAAACTAAACTCTACACACCTTTACATAAGCTGTAAACAATGCTACTTTGACAGTTAGTTCCCATTGTGTATCACAGTTTTTGGTTGCTGCTTAGTTCAAATTAGGTGTTTTCATAAATGGAAAAATATATATAGTGCTGCACCCTGTTGGTAAATCTTATAACTTTTTAATACTTTTGCATATCATAGAACCAACTTTTTTAAGTTGAAACAGCTGATTAAATTCTTCAATTCCCTTTAAATATGAACGAGCTGGTGGCCCGTCCTACGTACGGGAATCGAGTTGTCAACTGAAACGGAATAATTCAGAACATCTAGTTTACACGCATAGACACAAATCCTGGCAGTTTTAATGGGGAAGATCACCTTATAAACAAATGTAACATGACCACCTATTTATTCCATTTGAAATATAGACCTAAAATATGGCGATATGCATTTTAAATCCGATAATTTTACCATAAAACAGCATTTGTGTCGATTTGAAAAATCTTGAAGTGAGATTGGCGACCGATTCACACTGGTTTTGAGTAGAGTAGTTACATGCCACCTCCAATTGCATACCGTACTACTTATGTACTTACCGTACCTTATCTTACCTCCGTGACCACTGAAACTTTTATGAGGATTCTCTTCTATCACCTGCCTCTTCAAAATTTAGATCCCAGTCTGAGGATGCATTTTATAACTTGATATTTCCCGTCTATCGTGTGGTACTCCTTGGGAATATAATTTTTAAAAGTTTATGCACA
This sequence comes from Macrosteles quadrilineatus, assembly GCF_028750875.1. Classification (NCBI taxonomy): domain Eukaryota; kingdom Metazoa; phylum Arthropoda; class Insecta; order Hemiptera; family Cicadellidae; genus Macrosteles; species Macrosteles quadrilineatus. Next base: position 56,860,997 of record NW_026542598.1, on the reverse strand, counting down.
GCCTGTCCATCCAAGCTTTACCTACTTCTGGAAAGCATCCCTATATTTGGGTGTTAACACATTTCTCTTAGCTCTCTGTTCTTTTTTATTTCGACCTCCGGGCCGTTATCTTGAACTGGTCTGTATATTTTCTCTGCACTTTATTATCTAACCCAGCATTAAGGTTTTTCGGTTCTTTGGTCAGTGCCCAAGTTTCTGGATCATCAGCACTACGGGGATAGTTGGTATGGTATGAGTCGACTTTGGTTTCTGCTGCACCCTGCAGTTTATTTGACAGTTTTATAGAGACCTACTACACCGATTGACTCTTTCATTACTAATCAAAATTTTAATATGCCGACATACTCACATTCAAACATACAGAAAAAGAAGTATCAACACGTAAACCACTTATATCACAAGTGATATACTGCTGAAAAAATATTTCCCAAATATGAGTTGAAATTTGCTATGCATAAACTAAATACTTACACAAATTGCATTTACGACAAAACTTGATTAAACGCAAGTGTTTGAGATGTTTAGTTCAAAATAACACATTTCCTGATAACGCAGATCCTTCACGGTAGGGGAAAACTACCTACAATTTAAAGTGAAATAGTATGTAGGCAAACACCAACGAACAATATTTTTGTAAACAAACAACTTGTAACATAAACATTTCAATGACAGTTAAAAACCAGCTGTTAGTTAAACCAGCATTGAAAATACTTTAAATTGCAAGCGTCGGCTGCTATACTTAAAAAAAATTAAAACCTAATTTCTAAAAAACTGAAATCCTAAACTAAAATTATGGCTTCGATATTCCCTAGTTTTCAAAATTATCTTTCTTTCAACACAAAAATCATGAAAATCCGTCAAGTGGTTGATTCAGAATCGTAAAATAAAAAAACCCTGTTTCGTTTTAATATTATAGAATAGATACTCATGTGGTTAACATGGGGAACTGCAGAGCCACTGGGGCGGAGCCCAAAAGGATTTTTGAGATAAGAATATGTCTATATGTTAATCGGGAATGTAAGCTATTATCTTGCCAAATTTCAGCCCAATCCGTCCAGTAGTTAATGTGTGATTGAACTTCAAACCAACAAACAAACACACAAACTTTCACATTTATAATAAGATTGTGGCCATACAAATGTAGGTATTTTAAGCCAAGTATGAATGGAGACGAGTGTAGGGTGAGGGGCACGATCTTGTAGCCTTGTTAGTAACTTGACTAAGGCCGACATGTTCCTTAGACACTGCTGTTAATTAGTAGCCCATACAGCCAATGGCAACTAAGGGACCTACAGCTTATAGTGGAATCCAAACCACATTTTTGCCTTGTTATTAACAAATTGATCTAATTATCAGGATAGTACTGCAGATTGTCATAGTACTCACTAGTGTGGACGTTAATCCACACTAGAGAGTATCACATCCACAGTGCATGCCTATAAATATCCACAATTCGTGACCTCCAAGTAGCTGGATTACAGGACGACGCCACCGTCCCAGTCACATAAGGAATGCCTATTTGCAGTATTTAAAGTCAATGGTTCACCTAAATGGAATGCTTTTTGTAGTATCTAAAAGTCAATGGTGCATAAGCATCTTTAATTCATTTTGTAGTAAATTTTTCTAAACGTGATTAACCTGATAGTTCTTCTCTTTTGATCTGTATTTTGTGATGAGCTAGTTTAGATGATTTGTCGATAACCATCAATTTGTGATGATTTACCGCGAACGTGGCAACGGCTGTCATGATTTCTTGCGATTGCGGTATTTCCGGTATCCATAATAGTTTCCCACAATCGTAATTTTAAACTATGCAAAACGAGAGAGGCCATTCGGTAAGTTCCTAATTAATTTTTTTACTTATTCAGAAAAACTACTATGTAAGGGGGGGGGGGCTCAGAGGGGGCCCCGGGTGCTCGCCCCGTCCGCCCTTTGGTAAGCTCAGCCCTGGTTATAACTAAATGCAGCAATGTCACGAGTTTAAATTACAGGGCCACTAAATTTTACCTCCATTAATCTTTTTGTCATGAAAGTATATCTGACACTGTAAGATGCTTTTTCACTCAAGGATCCTTTAAAATGTGTAGAAAATCTTGAAAGTGACAATCAACTGTAAAAGAACATTTGTCTCCAGGTTGCCCCAACCATGACCAGCAGCAATGGCGCCCCGGTGGGTGACAAGACTGCGACGACCACTGTTGGCCCCAACGGTCCAGTCGTACTACAGGACTTCACCCTGATTGACGAACTTGCCCATTTCGACCGAGAGCGCATCCCTGAGAGAGTTGTTCACGCCAAGGGAGCCGGTGAGTCTTAACTGCGATTCTAATGGTTTTTAAGTTATTTGTTTTATTGTTTATATCTACGCCTTTGGCATTTTAAACGTTTTTTATAAGGGAACACAGTCTAAATCTTGTTACTGATTGTTACTAATTGAACTCCGTTCACAAAATCTCGGTGGTTTTAGGGGAAGAAATATATCTCCTCCACGTCTTGATCCTACCATTAAAACATAGCTCAACAGTTGAGATTTGTCAAAACGTCAATCAGCTGCACCATACATTAAGCAGAAAAAGTAGGGGGGGGGGAGTTAAAAACGACTAAATATTGGGAACAGAGTAAAATGTTATACTTTTTGTTAGATAGCATCATTAATTGATAGCCCAAGGTTTTCTTTGTCCTTAATTAATTAATTGTATAATTAACAACTACCTAATTGATAGTCCTACCATATGAGTGATTCCAAAAGTGAGAAGTACATTTTTGTTTGTCCTTGTGTCAGTAATAGCTATAATTTTTTTTAGAATATAGATATTTGTATTTTAGGACAGCTGAATGATGAATCCTTATGTTATTCATTTGACACGGTTTCAGTAATAGTTGAAATGTCAATCCCATCTTGTTGTGTTTATTTAGGAGAAACCCACCTTGAGTATTCACATTACATAATGTGAGATGTAGTGACGTTGACTTTCAAATCAGGAAATTACACCTTGCTATTGACTGATAATTTTGTTTTCTTTCCCAAAACAATCCACTTTAATGTTGAATTGAAACAAAAACCAACTTTCATTATCACTCAGTAACTGAAAATTGGTGATTAATGCATTCAATTAGAAAAAATAGTTGGAAAGCTGAATTGATATAGCGCTCGCCCAGTAATCAGAGCCGGTTCGTAATAGTTGGGAACTGGACCCAACTGTCCTTGATCAATTGGGCTTTTAAAAATGGTCCTAGCGACAGCAACAGCTGATCTTAGTCAGTAACAAAGCTACACAGATCATCTCACTTCATTCTACATGTATCCTCCTGTGTTCCGACTCAGCTTAAAATAAACAAGCATCCAAGAGTGCACCACTGTTTGGAAAAAAATGTATTGTCTTATAACAGGCTATGTTTGCAGCCTCAAGTAACTAGGTGGCGTTCGCAGAGGCATCCACAAAATTGAGCGGAGTCATCATAGTTCATATTATATTTTTATCGACCTTCTCCATCGAGCTTCATAATTATTTTTACCTACAGTTTTAAGTGAAGACAATATTTGTGTAGAGATAAATATTGCAAGAATTTGATTGCCTACACATTGTTTCGTAATGAAGGGGAGTAAATACTCAGAGATGTCATTTTAGGCCTTTTCGGAACCTCTGGGTTAGTCATCAACTTTTTCCCAAACAGGGCGGTACAGTTCCAGCTAGTGATACCCTAGAAATCAACCCTTACAGTTTTGGGTTCTATCATTTAGGCTGCTGAAAACTGCATAAGAGGACTTTATAAGATGGTGATTAAATATATATATCACTCTCTTAAATCTGAGACCTTCATAACTATTAAAGTATAACTAACTAGCCAACTAGATTAATATACTCAGTAAAACAATTTAACATAATTTTTTACAATATCAAATTTATAGATTGACTTAAATTAATTGTAATTTGACTTTATTTTGATTTTAGAGAATGTGAACATTTCAATTTTAAAAAAATGTTAAAGAAGTTATATCAACATTCACATTGATTCCAGCGTAACCGATGTGTTACACGTCAATAATTTTTATAATCAATCGGAAAGTGATCGAAGACGAAGGTTAAGCTGTTGAGTTTTGGCTAAAATTGTTGTGCTTCCTAGTGGTCCTTGTTGATCTTGACAAGATCGAACTATTTGCTACGTATCGGCATTTCAATCGCATAATAAAATCCACAATTGTTCTATGAAACCTGTGTATGGATAATATTTAAACTTTGTTAACGTGTATGGTTTTCATTCAAACTAATTCATAACTTTTTTTAATGAAAACTGATATTAAAAATTCAGTTTTTCTCAACTAAGCCTATCGCATAAAAACACATTAACAACTAAGACACTATTATTTAAAAAGCTGTATGTACTACCATGTAAACGCGTCAACTTTGTTCGCATTGAAACACGTGGTTCTGTTCTTGTAAAACCCCACAAGATTCATATAGGCTACTAATTCACAAACCAATAATTCATCGCTAATAAATGGGCTACTAAAAGGATTACATAAGCTTTTCTCAAGTACGTTTAGAACATTTCAAACACAACTTCAACTGTTAATTTAGTTGGATGGACGGAAAGCAAAGATGTTTGTTTTATTAATCAAAATGGTACTGTCAATAAACGTTCAAACAAAATGTTAAGGCTATTAGTATAAGATTCAAGCTATGGTCGTTTATTCTTATATCTGTATTTCTTGATCTACTGAAATTAAAGTAAAAAACTGATAAAAGTAAAAAAAACTTATACCTTTGATTATATGACAAATAGTGCTTCCATAAGCATTACATTGAAACTGTGAGACCCCGTGGTTGTGGATTCCGGATAGATTTTGCTAACGCCGTATAGATGTTGTTATTCACCGATATGGTCTTAATCACCATACAAAGTTTGTAAACAATTGCTTCAGCCATCTAGGAGAAGTTTGCGTATTACGAAATGCACAAGAGTCGTATTCGACATATAAGAGCTTCGATCACTCCCTCTGCTCAATAAAATCAGCAACACATATTTTTGAAACAATCATAAACTTTTTAAAATTCACATTTTCAAATCAATTAAATTTCGTTTTAATCAACTAATTCTTTATTTAGGTAGTTATTAAAGGCCCTTGAAGGTAAATTACGAAAACGGATATTAAATCAAAACCGCAGAGGCTAACCATCAGTTCCAGTGCTTCAAGGTCTTCTGTGCATCTGAAACTAACCATTTCCTTCCGTTGTTTACAAGATAAGATTTACACTTTCTCTAAACATCCTCATTTACTTCATTGGCTCCGAACAATTGTTTCTGGTTCAACCAAGGTCACACAGTTCCTTTTTTGGTTTTGAAACAGAATACTGACACATTATAATTTCCAATCTTGATAAGAATAGATAATTTTATATTTCTTATTAATTTTGTCTTATTGTTTGATCTTTTTTTTAAATCACCTTCAAGATAAATACTTTACTATAGCAAAAAAGTGATCAGAAAATAAAATAAAAATACAATTTTTTGAAAGTTTGTACAGCTTTAAATATGTTTAGATAAGAATATTTTTTAAGTTCCAAACTGTGATAACAAGTTCAATTATTACTTTATATTTTTATCCTGTATGAACAGTGTAGACGATGTCGTCATTTTTGCAGAAACTTTAGAGGACCTACGCCAACTAACAAAAATATTTATGGACAAAACAGGACAATTAGGATTAAAAGTAAATGATGGGAAAACCAAATATATGCAATTTTCAAGAAATCAAGGTATAGCCCAAGACCCACTGCAGGTAGATGACCATACATTTGAAAAAGTAGAACATTTTAAGTACTTAGGGGTTATCTTATCCAGGGAAAACAAAGAAGAAATAGAAATTCAAAATACACTAAATCTGGCAAACAGATGTTTCTACGCTTGCAACAGACTGATGTCCTCTAAGTTACTGTCTAAAAACACCAAAGTTAGAATTTATAAGACAATAATCAGCCCAGTATTATTATACGGAGCTGAAACATGGAAACCAAATAAAAAAGAAGAAAAGAAGTTAATCACATTCGAAAATAAGATTTTAAGAAAAATTTATGGACCAATTTATGAAGGTGGTGAATGGAGGAAGAGACACAACAGAGAACTGAGAGAACTCTACAGAGATCCAGATGTGGTGTGTGAATTTAAGTGTAGAAGAGTTAGATGGGCTGGACATGTTTTACGAAGAGAGGAGCAAAATAAGTTAAAATTAGTTTTACTAAGAAATCCCGAAGGAAGACGACCGAGAGGAAGGCCAAAACAAAAATGGTGGAGCCAAGTAAAGAAAGACATGGAGCAACTAGGAGCAACTGAGGAGGATGCAGAGGATAGAGCAAGATGGAGAGGCTTTGTTGGTGCGGCCAAATATCTTCTTAGATATGCATGGCCCTGGGAGTAAGAGTAAGTAAGTATGAACAGTGTTTCTTTTGTATGAAATGTATTGACATAGTATGACACTCTTAATTTGCTGAACTTCATTGTAGTCCTAATATTAATTTCTGTGATGAAAAAATTGATTTGAATAGATTTACTAAGAGATAATTTAACCAACATAAGCATATTGAACCCATTCGTAATAAATCTACTAAAATTATCTACTAAAATTAATTATGTACTGAAATTAAATTATTTGTGAAACAATAAAATGATGAGGAAAACTGTGATAAGAGAAAATGTATGTCTAGTAAATGATTTGTGGACCAAGTTGTATCCAAATTTTAAATTGTGATTTGGTGAGATAATATTTACAATAAAAACTAAGGTAATGAAATTACTAATATTTATTCTAATATGCTAACTAAATACGTTTGTACGGACAAACAGATACAAAACATATAACTTTTTCATCTCTCCTAAACCTTAAAACCTTAAATGAAATCACCAACATTTAGCCTCAAATGATACTAAATTCTTTTGTAAGAAAAAGCACATGCAAATAATAAACATATTTTCTTTCTTTCTGAAACTCCTTTGAAGAGCTCTTCACCCTTTGAGCCCCAAAGTCTTATATATCGGAAACAAGACTGAAATAAATAAGCTTCCACTTACAACTATCTTTATGAGTATAACCTTTGACTATTGAAACAACTAGACATCCCATCTCTATGTTAAAGTTGTTGCCAGTATTTTTATCAAAGCCGTAGTTGATGTGAGCCACTGACAGATTGTGCTGATTTCTGTTGAATAAGTTATATGAACTTTTTTACCCTAGTCAAAGTGACGAAATGACTTATTGTGAGCTATAGCAACTGGTATGTCCCATCAACTATGTCTGCAACCAATAAGGTAGAAAAGGTCAATGGTATAACCAACTTTACAAACCGCTGAAACCCATACATAACAAATGCTATAACCTAGGGTCAAGTTTTGACTAATGTCATTGTTGTGATAGATCATCTTAAAAGGCCAAGCAATATACAAGGTGTTTTTTCTCCGGCCAGGAAACAGCAACATAGATTTAGAGCTGGAATCATGTCTGGGTCAGGACTTGTGTACAGCTCATGAGTCAGTGTATTCTGTAGCTTGATCGATGAGAGAGGCCTTCCTAAAATAAATGATGGTCAGCTCCAGTAGATTCTTTGATAAAAGCATTTCAAATCAGGCATTTTGCTCCTTTTTCCTACCCTTATAGTGTGCTTGTACTTCATGTGAACTTGTTTTAAAGTTATGTGTATTTTTTTCAAAAGGTAGTGGAAAGTGATAATGGCGTAGCTAAATCTCTGAATTATCAACGGAGTTTAGAGTCAAAAGTACTTCCTGTGTTGAAAAGTTGAGTTACTTCCCACACACCCTGTCTGTAGAGCTAACTCATATTATTGCTCAAATTGTAGTAGTGTTCCAGTTAAACTTTTGATTGTAACAATTTGAAGCACTTTTTTCACTTCATGGCTGGTTTTCAGTTCCTCTGATTCAAGGTCAGGCAATATGTCTGTTGAAATGTGTGACGAATCTAGTACTGTATTAACAATAGCTCAAGTTTTTTATACGTTTTCTTCATTGTCACATGTTCTAATTCAAAATTAAATTATTAAAATTCTGTTTATATTTTTCGATTTGTATGCTTATATAGTTCTTTTATTTGTGCTTGAAAAATGTAATAAAAAATATATGTTACAAAACTGTACTATTGTAGTAAACTTTTTATATTGCATTCAGTCCTTCTCAAATTATAACAAATTAAAACAAGAATTAATAGTTGACTTAATTGGGACATATCAGTTGGGTAACAATTGTATAATAATATCGCTGACACATGTTACAAAAGTTAAAATTCAAAACCAAATTAGCATCAGCTGTAAATTTAATATACTAACATTAGATTGAGATAAGTTGATGTCAATCAGTTCTGCATGGTGCAATCGTGACAAACAAGTCTTAAGCTGTCTTTTACATAAGTCTGCAGTTGATGGAAAGCAACCAAACATCTGATTCATACTGTCTGTTCCAACAATGTGTTATGTGATGACGAATGAGTAATCAATACAAAGTGTGATGACTTGCAAGCTATGCTGACCTCCTTAGGTTGCTTGGTCAGCTGCATTTATAGTCTCTGTCCAAAACTTTCACAAACCTTTTTAACAAATAGTTTGTGTTAAACACAGTAATCAAACACAAATTGTTTTTCACTGTGAAAAATGCACTTCAAATTATGAGTGTTTTAAGAGATTTGTAATATTTTATTTTCGCTTTGTCTATGTTGTAGATAATTCCTTATTACTGTGTGATAATGGTTAGCGGACTGTAATTTCATAGGTAGAAAATAAATCCTTATATATAATACGTGAAGGCGTTTTCTACGAAACACTTCTCCTCCGTTAATAATGGACGGATTTTTACAAACAATGTGTCAAAATTAAGTAATTTTTGTGTAGACACCCCCTTTCACCAATTCCTGTCATAAAAGTCCTCGAACTTTGCTCCACAGGCCATCAAAATCCCAATGTATTTCTTATGGATAAAAAGATTTTGTTTACTTAAACAGACGAATAATTTGTATTATTTACAGCTGTATAGTAAACACATGATGCACACAAGAGCGTTCGATTTCAGTTTCGATAACTGGAGTGGAGTGATTGATTACATTATCTTTGAGTTGACTCTTTCAAGTTATCAGAAATTATGACTGTTATTCGTTTTGAATTAACGCCTTTAATACTTTGCAATTGCTCGAATTCAAGCAACAGATGCACTAGTAAAAACTATTGTTTGATTGTTTACATTATTAGACAATAGCTTTTATTTATTTTCTACCTATGAAATAGCTACTACAAACAATTGGTAGCTAAACTCATACCAACAAATTAAGAAGAACACATAAAAAACATATTGTAAGAAATTATTATACAACCTAGCCGCAGAAAACCTGCAGACCAAGTAAATATCAGTTTGTCTCATTGGATTTTAAATAAAATATTTGCATAATAAAGTCATATTGATTCCTCACTTGAATAACATTACATTTGACAATTACTTAGGTTTGCTGCTGCGGCAAAGGGAAAAAGAATTTTTTGACAAAACATGTAGTATAGAATGAAATTAATAAATTTTCCAAACTTGAATAAAAATATATCCATAAACAGGCAAACTACAACAGTTTTCTTTTCTCCATAAGAATAAGATGAGAGTTTTAATTGTATAGTTTTTTTTTTAATTTTCTCCGTAACCTTTATAACAACACCTCAATATACAAAATTGTTTGTTTTTTAAGCTCTACTTGATGGCTACAATGAAAATTGGGAATTTCCATGTTTTAAGAGTAAACATTTGAAAACCCCAATACCCAAAAAAAATCAAACTCTCTAGTCGTATGATTATGTGGTTATGTTATGCTTGTCTTCAAATCTGAAGGTTGCTGGTTTGATTTAATCGTAACAAGACCATGGATAAGATCCTTCTCTTGTAAAAAAGTGTTAAAAGTTAATGGCACAAAAATACAAACTAAATAAAAAAGGAATTAATCCAAAATATGTAAAAAATTAAGTTACAAAAGAAATAATTAGAAATATTGTGTTTACATTCTAATATTATTTTTTATTAAATAGAATTTGTGATTTCTAAAATGGAGGAATCCAAATAAAAAACAACACTTCAGTAACACTAATTTATTTCCTTTCAATGTTGAAATATTGCCAAGTGCAGCAACAGTGCAAAGTCTAATTGTTGTCTTGGCTGAAATTATGCTGTAGCAATAAATTGTTGCAAGCTTGCATGAGCACTTTTCTTATACACTATTTGGAATTGAGAGTCAACAGATTTTACCTTGGTAAAAATGTCTTAAAGTATGACTGAGGTCATACAATAATTACCCCTGTATATATTTTTTTTTAATTTAAAGAAAAAATAATATAATAACGAGGAGTCCCATGCACAAATTGCGATTGTAATACAGTTCAAATTTGATTTTGAGGCAAAACGAATAATGTAATAACCCTTTACATTAAAAAAATTGTTTATTTATGACTTTTGTTAGGCAAATAAAACTAGTCTACTCTACTAATTTTCTACAAATTAAAATTTTTTATTGTAGATCTATACCATAAAGAGTGATTTACCCACATCAATCAGGTTACAATTCACTAAAAGAAGCAACAGTATATAAAATCCATTTTCATGAACTGTTTTGCCTCTTGTTTACCATCTGACGGAGGTTAAACGTTCAATTGAAGGATAAACTGTTATAAATTACAATGCCCATTTAAAACCGATATAAAGAAAGTCTGTCAGCAACACTGGATTTTTTCAAGTGAAATCTAGGAATAAACCAATCACTAGGGGCGCAAAAATCCAAAGAAAATTACCTTTTTAGTTATGATTTGACCCTCCACTAGATTGTGAACTGTAAAATGACACCTGAATCGTAAAAACCAGTTTAAAGGACAGCTGAAAAAAATGACGTTACAATGAAAACCCTTATTGTATTAAGTAGGCTACTGTATATAAAATATAGATAAAGCTTACTACTCAGAGAATATTTAGACAGCCCTCTAAAGTCATTAAATTATGTTTCACTACTCTAATTTTTTGTTACATTTCTACTTTACTGCTATTACAAACAACTTTTTCTTATGTATTGATTGTACATTTTTAAGAAAGTGTTGCGCAAATATGATTTTTATATGTGTCTGTTTTCATATCATATCATATGATTGAATGTCCTACAATGCTTAAAACTTGTGTCCTACTTCTTAATCACCGTTTATTCGTTTTTCAGAATTTGTATTTAAATTTACTTCAATTAGGAATCATTGAGATGGGGACGTTATGTATCAACGAGTACCTACTTTTAACTATGGATACAATTTTTTTTAAGTGAATGTAGATTTGGCCTACTTTTACTTCGTAGTCTGCCCTTCTTGATTGACCATTCAATGCTGCCCAATTCCGTTTCACCTTGAGTAGTGTCATGTAATATTGACTACATAGTTCCAAGGAGCTTTTTTGCTGGTTTACAAAGGTCAAAGCTAGCTAATACCAGGCAAATATTTTCTTTCTTGGGGGGGAGGGGATTGGTCTCTTTGGACTTTGTAAGCTTACACAAATTATTTTTTAAGAAAATACTGACAAACTTGGCTTAACTAATTAAACATTTTAATTGTAGTTCTATATTATAATGAGTGATTTACCTACCTCAATCAGGTTATAATTAGGCGAGAATGCAGAAAAGAATAATTAGGTTTTTTAAATCTACTACAGGGTGACTGCCGGGAACCGGACGAATTTGCAACAGCTGTTACATTGTTGCTACACGTGCTAGGGAGATTGAGGTTATGTCATTGTTTTGAGTGAGCTTTACCATTTTAGTCACGATGGATCAGTGGTCAGTGCAGCATCGTGTTTTTGCATATGACACATTTATTAAAAATGGCGAATCCGTTATCAAAAACACAGCGTATCTTCCGACGCCACTTTAATATTGCGCGAAATGACTCGGTTCCAAGCCGGAATACATTGCTAAGATGGGTGCACAAGTTCAGAAAAACAGGAACAGTATTAAAGAAAAAGCCACCCGGTCCAGCAAGAACAGTGAGAACACCAGACAACATCGCCACAGTGAGAACTGCTTTGATGAGGAGCCCGAAGTTTTTTGAGGAAAGTGGAGTCACAGTGACAGTGAATTCTGCACACTATGTTCATATGTTGGAAACATATCTCAAGCCACAACTTCGGAGGTGAGGAATAAACGTGAAAAATGTTTACTTCCAACAAGATGGGGCCACAGCACATACTGCCGCTGCATCGATGTGAGTTGTGAAGAAGATGTTCCCTGGCAAGTTGATTTCACGTTTTGGTGACGTGCCGTGGCCGCCGAGGTCACCAGATTTGTCACCCTGTGACTATTTCTTATGGGGGTATTTGAAAGCTCGTGTCTATGTTCACAAACCACGAACATTATTACAGCTAAAAGATGCAATCACCGAAGAGGTGAATTTGATTGGGCAAGACATGTTGATGAGAGTGCGTAATGATTTTCTCCAGAGGTTGGAAACCTGTATCCAGGTTAACGGCCATCATATGCATGATATCATCTTTAAGAAATAAACCCAAACTAGGATAAAAGGTTCCATAAAACATATGTTTTTTTGAAATGGTATGTTTTCACCAATATATATTCAACAAATAAATAATTTTACTATATAAAATAAGGTTGTACTATTCATTTAAAAAACGTCCGGTTCCCGGCAGTCACCCTGTATAAGAAACAGTTACAACACACTTATCAGGAAACATATAGGAAAAGCTGAGTTGTACTTATTGACTATTTAAATGAAGATCTCTTTATGTACTACCAGTATTTTATAAAGTGTATTGCATTTTGAATGTATGCAAAAGTTAAATTCACTATCCATATGGCATCAAGAAACAAATCTTCATACAAACAAAATGCAATTAAATATCAGAACGAAACATACCATTAAATAATATTTTAATGTGGATTGCTTTTTCTAGCATGTAACCATACAAAAAAATACAAAAACATTAAAAAAATCATAATAAGGTAATATAAGTTGACAGGCTTAAATCCCCTAAAATAAATTTTGACATAGTTTTAAATCAACCTAAAAATAAATTTTATCAGTCTAGTTTTATAAGACTTGAACTAGGCCTATAACTTATTTCAGGGAGTCGACAGATTGTGTTGTACATCAAGTCACTTTGTTGCATCATAGTGTTTTTACACTAATTGTAATCTTCCATCGCCTCTATCTACCTGAGTACAGGATTGTGTAACCACAGCAATTTGTTCTCCGTTGACGTCATTGTAGGTGTTATCAAATTAGATTACAAATTACTAATCTATCAATCACCACTCAATCACAGAGTTGTTAGGGAAAATCTATTAATGTTTTTGGTTCTAGAGTTATCAGCTTTTCAATAGTTAAGCGACATGGTTCTCATTTCAGATACTCTGGGTTTTAAGATAATTTTTCTAATAATAATAGTCTTACACGGATAAAAAAAGGAAGTCTTGTACAACAAAATGTTGATATCTCTTAACCTAACTTGGAAATTTTCACTAAAATGTAAACTAGGGTACAATAAATATTTATTTAAAAAAATGTGTATTTACAATTAAATATTTTAAAATCAAAATCATGTTTATAAACTTTTTAATTATTTACAGTATAATAGAACATCTTTTATCTGATACACTTCTTCCTGATAAGATTGGCCTCTGGATCGTTTGAATTAACTAATGAAGATTTAAACTTCCGGGTTACTGTCAAAACAATCCCGTGTAGTTTGAACGACTTCAGCTGTTTCGTGCTGCGAATTGAGCATATCAACAGGTCAGAATGTCAGCTGATATTTACAAATTCCTCATGGTGAAATGTGTGCTAGAAGTAGACACCAGTCTGAAAGTGCCATTCAAAGTGGAGGTTTCATTGCAGAAAGAAAATAACCCTTCCACAGCAAACCTGCTCTCCATTTACCTGATTGGCTTTTCACTGAGATATTCCCTTAAGCTTGGACGTCCCAGGGTCGTACGATTGTGCGAGTTTATTAAGCTACGTAGAACAGTTTCCAAATGTAGCTTTTTCCAAGGACAGCATTGCCCATGACAGACATGCCTAAGTACGTTATTATAGTCTCCATTTCCCCTCCATTTCCTCCAATTCTCAGTGAACGTCAAAAATGAACACTCATGCGCTTCTCTGGTGTAATAAATACACATTCTTTAACAGTAAATTTTTAATGTCAAATCAGTTCACGATAAACAATGTTTTAGCCTAAACACAATAATCATCTTTAAGCGACCCTGCTCAGAAGTGTCTTCTCCGAAGAACTGTAGCCCAGCGAAGGACCTTGCTCTACAGGCGGTAACGTAGAGCTGGCCGTGTCCTAACATAGGTTTTGGAAGATACACTCCAACTTTGCCAATTGACTGTCATTGCAAATGCTGGGATAATAAGGAACACTAATGGGAGCACAGTGTCAGAAGGTCGCAAGTTAATTCTTTGAACCAGTACACGGAGTCCAGATGAAGCTCTCCAGCTCAATACCGCTAAGACTACCAATAATTTTTGTCCGGCAACGCTGTAGCATGTCTTGAAAAACATAGAAGAGTACTTAAGAAGTGCCATTAAAAAAGCAGTTAATAGTGAACAAAATAAAAAAAACTAACTTAAGCCATGTAATCTTAACACAAATATTATCTGTTTTCATTACAACATAAACATATACAAATATTTCCAGATGTTAAAAGGAATAGCTTGAACCTGTAAACAAAAAAGGTAAACATTGGAACTTTAAAAGCCACTGGGGCAGAGCCCAGGTGACCTTTTCAACTTTTAAGACCTTATATGACATCTACTCAATGAGATCTTCCCAATGAGCCGTAAACTAACAAAATCGATTGAGAAACCACAGAGGAGTTCTGTCTACAAATCATGCTTGCCTATTTTATATATAGATTTGTCACATTAATTCCCTATTAAATACGAGGCGAAGAATCGACTGCGATTTGTAGCTCCCCAGCAGTAAGTAAGTAAGTAATTCCCTATTAAAAAAAAAACAAAAAAAACATCAATGTTGGATTTATCAAGAGGTAAATTAAATTGTACCATCATACTTAAGCAATAGTAATCCAGGGGCTTCAACATGGAATTTATTTAGTACCTTATAGGTTGTTGATTTAATCTCTTTCCCAATCTATGAAATCACTCTTTCTACTCAGTGAGACAGCTGGCTATACTCATTGCATCAGCAACTAAGTAAAATGAATATTCCATTGCCATCAATTAGTGTTTTTGTTCTCACCTCTTGTTGCAGATGTTAACAAAAGAAAAAACAAACTTACATTGTGACGTAACACCATGTTTGTAAATCAGCTGGCTCAGAGGCAAGGTTAAACTGCATGATTTTTTTAGCAAAATAAACATTTTCTCTTTTATAGCTACTAATAAAAAAGAGCTTTATGCATATTTGCCCAGTGGACGTTGTTAAAATACTAACACAGACACAAAAACAAACTTATATAATGCGTATATACTGACCCATCTCTCTCGTACTGTTCACTAGAATGTCGGAAACTAGGCCCACTGGACACAAGAATATTCTAATTTGATGGTGAAAACTTAAAATGGGTTGAAACAATGTTAACCAATTATGTTACCTTTAGAACACTCGTTATTATAATATGTAATTTTTACTACATTAGGTAACATGCCAGATCATGTCTGGGTAGCGGAGTGGTTGTGGTGCTCGCTTTCATTTCTGAACGTTGATGGTTTGATTCCAAGGGGGATGGACCCAGATACCATTTCTCAAGGGGTTACCAATTAATCTTGTTATGTGGTGACAGTAGGGTAAAGCTGGAAAGTAACAGATAACATTATCATAATGTTAGATAACATATATGTGTTTGGAATCTTGTTACTTTCCAACTTCTTGCAACGCTCCTGTTTAAAGAAACAAGAAAAAAACATACAAAATACAAATAAAAATTCAACACAAATGTAAACTGGAGGTGCTACCAAATTAAGTCCAAACCTAACAGTTTGGTAGAATTCAAATTATATAATAATTTTGAGAAGTTCATTAAATTTTATTTCCCTATTTGCGCAGGTGCCTTCGGCTACTTTGAGGTGACTAAGCCTGACATCACCAAGTATTGCAAAGCAGCTCTGTTCTCTGAGGTGGGCAAGAGGACGAATATTGCGGTTAGGTTCTCCACAGTCGGGGGTGAAAGCGGCTCAGCTGACACTGTCAGGTATGCACAACCTTAAGAACTAGACATCATCCCCATGTTGAAGTTGTCGCCAGTTTAAGTGCATTCATGTCAGAGCTTTGATAATCGATACAAGTTGCGATCCTAGCAACACGTAGATAGGCCTAATAGCTGTGTAATGGGCCTGTTTAAGTTGGAGCTGCACTGTTATTTTTTTGGGTCCCGGCCATCGATGAGAGCAGCAATAATAGCTCAGTAGCTCAGTTCTTTTTCTCAGCTAGTATCAAGCTACATGGATGTTGACAATTTAATATGACAAGTTTATACGAGACCAGCCTTATGGGACAAGTATGATAAAAATCACCACAATAAATTTGTGTTAAACAACTTGTGGAGTGAAATTGCTCAGGAATTTAACACAGACATTGATAGGTTTGATATAATGTGCATAATAATTCACGTTTTCTACATCCTAGTAAAAAATCTTTTACTGCCTTTGATGTTAAAATTAAATCTTCTTCTTCAAAACCAATCATCACAAACTGGTTTTTAACAAAACTCAAACTCACAAATCAACCTTTCAGTAAGAGTGCCACGGTTCAGACATGAACAATCAACTTAACCAGAGCGCTACTCCCTACTAGCGTCTGTGCTCTCATCGTCTCTGTGATCATTTATCGCATCTCCGAATGCACCCTTTAAGCCACGAATTGATTGCGCTGATTTCAATTCCTGATCACTGTTCACAATTTGCCATTTTTTAATAGAGTAAAAATTATTGGACCACACATTTTTAAGATGTATCATCTTTAATGTCGTATATACAATCTCAGTTACAAAAACTGAGGAGGAAAATACATTTTCATTCTTTAGCACAAACTGTGAGTGGCTCAATAAACTAAATTCTTTTTGAATAAAAAATAGGCTATAGCTAGTCTTTCAAGATTGGATGTCTGCTTTGTATCCAATAGTCAATGGTAACTAACATTTGTAATAAATAAATAATATAGTGTATGGTAAATGGTTTATTTTGTAATAGAACTGAACTTAGAATTAGCAGAAGAATACTTAAGCACCATAATCACCATACTAACAGTGTAAAATCCTGAGTAAATTCAGCCAGCAGAAGTGCCTTGAATAGTCTTCTGTCAAAGCGTTTCTCACACGGGGTTCAATTGGATAATTTAAAAATTTACGAAAATATCTTTTGACTGATTCTCCTGTGTGGATCTGAAAGAGGAGCTCAAGGCAATGGCGCTGAGACAAAGCTATAGTAACTTAAAATAATTATTCAGAAAAATCTTTGGTCATACAAAAGAAAATGTTGAATGGAGAATCAAACATAATGGAGACTTAAAGGCAGTAGCGGCTGGTGTTCGTAGGTGGTGGGAGGGCTCTGCATATTTTTACATATAAACTAAAGCCTAACATCATACATGTTTGTCAAAGAATGCACACTATCACATTTATGTGAAAAATATTGTTATTTCTAACACTTCAGACTTTCCCCTTGAATTTAGATTCTCTCATCTTCAGCGGGAAGAGGCTTATCAGCTATAGACTGGAGCTACTAAATATACTCCATGTTGATGAAGATTGATTAAATACTCTGTAATCATCACTAAGCTTTTAGTGAACAATGTGTTCAATGATAATTTTACTCTCTGCAGGGATCCTCGTGGATTCGCTGTCAAGTTTTACACGGAGGAAGGCAACTGGGACCTCGTTGGTAACAATACCCCAATCTTCTTCATCAGAGACCCACTTCTGTTCCCCAGCTTCATCCACACCCAGAAGCGTAACCCAGCAACACATCTTAAGGTTGGTAACACAGGATATCAGTAATCACCTTGAGATTCTGTGAGCTATTTCTTGTTGTGAATTTCAACGCCATTGGCATGTGTTTATGGTACAAAGTCGGTCTTGTTGTTTAAAATAAACCTTTTTTGTTAGATACAGTCAGAGGTGCCCATCCCCCCTAAACCCAGAGGCGCAATCCCCCCCCCCAAGCCAAATGAGTAGTTCTCCCCCCCCCCCAATTTATGTTGTCGTTTATTTAAACCTACCCTCCCTCCACCAATTTATCTCTTTACCTCATAAAACGAGTATTTAAAGTATTTAGTAAACTTGAGGTACAAAAAACAAACTTGCTGATTGAGAATCAAAATTAAATGTTTAATAGGAAACGTCATTTAACAATACATATCTAACTAATCGTTGAATTAGAAGTTTTTCAATTTACAAAATTCCGAATTTGTATTGTCAGCCAACATGTGCTCAGTATTGCTATATACAACGTCTTCAACACGTTCAACAATATACTCGGTGAATTACTCTACTCCAACACAGTACTGTAACTGTACAATATATTAGGTGGCGTTAATGTTTACAGGGCTTAAGAATTCAAACAGCTTTAAGTGTATTAATAATACTTTGGCATAAAGTATCTTAATTGTTTAAAAATTATAGGCAGAGTCACGAAATAAGTCAGACTTGTTGCTCGCCACTTCCAGGCTGCCTTATACAAAAATCGCCGGGCAAAATGCCATGCCACCAGAACAAAAGGTTTTTGTGAAGAAGTAATCTTATAATTCATTTTTATAGCCCCAGGATTGCCTTTTATGACTAAAATGGTAGGAACGCATCTTGTCAGATAATCCGTTTGTACACAAAACACGTAAACTATAAGAGATAGGCCTATCAATTCACGCGTGTACATTGCCGTCAGCAGGACTAAACTGAAGTAAACTGAATCAGGTTATGACGGAAAGACGTGGTCTCTGGATTGTCGTCTGCGTTATCAAAAGCTGATATTGGACTAATTGTAGTGACGGAGGAAAGTATGTTGAAAATATAATGGGATTCATAATTGAGTTTTTCATTCAAAACCATTGACAATAATAACCAATTTATATGCTGGATATAAATGATGGTCTCGAAATTCTACAGTACTGCACAAAAGGAAATTTATTAAATACTTTGAGGAGTTTGAAATATATGAATACATAAAATTGGGGACAGAACAAAATTTTTGAGTGAAAACACTCAATTAATTATGAAACCCATTATATTTTCAATACTCTTCTCAGTCACTGCAATAGTCCAATATCAGCTGTTGAAAACGCAGACGACAATCCAGAGACCACGTCAGTCCGTCATAACCTGAACCCGATTCAGTTTACTTCCAGTCCAGTCTTGCCGACGGCAATGTACACGCGTGAATTGATAGGCCTATCTGTATTCGTTTCGTGTTTTGTGTTAAATGTTTGTAACGTATTCTGACGATTGACACCTCCAGAAGAGGATCTTTTGTAAATCCTGACTATGGTGGATTTAAAGAACCAACAAAACATATGTAGCATGTAAAATTCGACACTGGCATTGTCGAAAATTCGAAAAAGGATTGTCTGACAAGTGCTTTACCATTCTTAGAAGCAATCTTAATTACGAACGGCAACATGTTGTTGGTGTTGATAGTGAGCTACTTTTAGTGAGAAACACTTTTTCGGACTGCTTGTACAAAATTATACAGCCATTATGACAGCTAGCAAAAATTAAAAATCCCCCCCAAAATGCCTTAAAAAAAGTCCCCCCCAAAAATTCCTGTGGCGCAAACGCGCCACAGTACCCCCCCTCTGGGCACCCCTGGATACAGTAGGACAGTTATACACTTTGTGGACTAAGGGGGATTGAACTATGGAAATATGGGGAGTCTAGGACATTAAATAGATAGAATATTAAAAAAAAAACAAATTTAAATGTATAGTATAAAACTGAACAAAAATAAACAAACGTATCAACTAACATCTCTACAGTGCATTCCTTGGCTTCTTAACCCTTTTAGTGCTAAAGCGTCGCTGACAGTGACATGATGAAAAGTGCTAGAGGATTTTGACCAAATAAGCAAGCTTTTAGAAAAAAACTCTTATCTCCCTTATTTATTTATATTTTTTAACAGTTTTTTTTTGTTTTTTTACAAAAATGAATGCACTAAACAATATTGCTTCATCTGTTACATTTTAGGTTCACCAAAAAAATGTATTTTACAAAATAATAAAATCTCATTTTACGAAGAAAAAAAAAATAGTTTGAAATGAAATAAGTATTGTAGGATTTTTTTTAAATGGTCTTATGTTTTACCACTGTAAAAAGAATACTATTGTGATCATTTTGATAAAAAAATTATGCATTTACACATCATACAATGTTTTTTAGAACATAAAACAAATGTCATGACATTTTACGGAAAACCCGAAGCACCATCAAAATGCTTTATAACTACACCATTTGTCAATATAGTTGAATAATGTGACTTTATTTATCACATAACTAAATGTGGTAAAGGATTTTAGTAATTTTGTTAGTGATATAGGTGTATTGTCATGAAAAGATCTATGATGAAATGATAAATTTGATTTACCGACATTTTATTTTCTAAGTTTTACATGAAATAAAACTAGTTAGATAATGTACCAATATTTTTATTTTGCTTTTATTACAAAAAGCATTATTTCATGAATATTTTGGTGAAAAAATTGTCACCCTATGTGTCTAAACTTTTTTTTATAAAAAAAAACACACAAAGTCGTAATTGGCGCATATTTACATCTTATCTTACTAATATTATAAATGTGAAAGTTTGTGTGTTTGTTTGTTTGTTTGTTTGTTTGTTTGAAGTTCAATCACGCATTAACTACTGGACGGATTGGGCTGAAATTTTGCATGATGATACCTCATATTCCCGATTAACATATAGGCATATTCTTATCTCAAAAACCCTTTCGGGCTCCGCCCCAGTGGCTCTGTAGTTCCCCATGTTAACCTTATGAGTATTCATATTTGAAGGGAATTAAAGAATTTAGTCAGCTGTTTCAACTAAAAAAGTTGGTTCTATGATATGGAAAGTATTAAAAAGTTATGAGATTTACCAACAGGGTGCAGCACTATTATTTTTTTGCATTTATGAAAACAGCTTATTTGAACTAAGTAGCAACAAAAAACAGTGATTGGCAATGAGAACTAACTGTCAAAGTAGGATTGTTTACTGTTATGTTTATGTTTTTAATTGCATGAATAATTTGTGATGTTTTGCAAAGTTTTAATTATTTATTTTTCTCTATTGTTTAGGTGCAGTGGTAGAACATTATGGCTATGGTAGATGTGTAATACTATAGTATAGCGTAAATTTTATTATAGTAAACAGTTTTGTTCAAATGTGTCCTACCCCATTGCAAAAGCTAAGTTAGAGTATAACACTGCAATAAACATTTTGCACTTATATGCCAACCCCGTACGAAGGACGGGTACTCAGCTAGTAATTACATATTGGTACAAATACAGATATAATTCATTGCTAAGGGGGGTATTGTGATTGACAACTTAGCAAAGACAGGCTAATAAACTAAAAAAAAAAAAAACAACTAAATATTAGAAGAAAAAATCTTACCATTTTGAGTAAGCCAGGTCATTTCAGTTTCCATGGTAACGGAGGGTCAAATTATCCATGTCTAAAAGTTGTCTTATCCTATGCAACTAAAAATGTATTTACATATTTACAAGTCTTCACTTAGTTCATTAGTCTTTTATGTTTATCAACACCTATGGTGCTGGATGCACTCTGGATTTAGTCCTCTGTCACAGCGCACACACACAAATGCTGATCGGTGTTTGCTATTCTCAGTGCTGCATACCTTGCAGATCCGCAATTTCCTTCCTGGTAACTTTTTTACCCCAAAAAGGTTAGCAGGTCCACCTTGAGGTTGTGGTTGAGCAGGTAGGGTTTGTTGTTTGGTAAGGATCCATTCCTTACCAAGGTCGTGTACCAATGACTGCATGAATTTGATATGGGTCATAGGCTTTACGTTGTTCTGTTTGACATTTTCCTTGTATAATATATATGCGTTCAAAATCATGCGCGAGAATAGACTAAAAACTACTTTCTTCCAAACTTTAACAGTCCTACGCTCATCCATATATGCATACACCATCATGTCAGAGATATCTATTCCCCCCATATATTTATTGTATTCCAAAATGACATCTGGCTTGTTGACAACTTCTTCCCCTACCTGCCTCCTAACTCTACGCCTGACTTCACTGGTTGTTGCCTGAGATGCAGTGGAAATCAACAATACCTGTTTTTTTTTTGTTTTTTATCTCTAAACCCACACAAAAGAAGAAACCCTTTTTTGAAAAATCTCGTAACACCGACACCAAATTTTGATTTTACTGCGTCAGGTAGGCCCTTACGATTGGATCGAATGGTTGCGGTGTAGTATGTTCCAAGCTCATACAATCGAGATGCAAGGGGGATGGAAGCAAAAAAGTTATCTGTAAAGACATGAAACCCTTTATTTAGGTAATTACCTAAGGTGAGAAGTTTTTTTACTACAACAAATCCTTGGCCGAATTCCTTTTGCTCCTGTTTTTCTTCAGATGGGACACGTGCACCTTTATATACAAAAAAACCCAACACATAATTTGTTACGGAGTCACACAACATCCACACCTTCACTCCCCATCTGTGATGTTGTTTTTTAGGTAAGTACTGTTGTAATACTGTATGTGACTTAGTTCCGATGAGAGACTCGTCAACCGAAAGCTGCTCATGTGGAGTATAATAGTGGCGAAATAAGACGTTTGCGTGGTCTACAAGAGGCTGGAACTTTGCACATGGATCAGGTCTTCTTCGGGCAATGACATCGTTGTTCACCAGATGGAAAAACCGTAACAACAGTTGAAACCTATCTCTTGTAAACATTTGTGGAAACCACGGTGTAGCCATTCCGGGGATAGTGGACCAGTAGGAGTATATTGTTGGCTTTCTAATTATGCCCATATTGAAAATGCAAGCAATAAAACCTTTGATCTCTGGAACGCAAGTCGGTAACCACTTCTTGGTTCTAGAGTTATCACTGAACTCAGAACGCTCCAAACATTGTGATGCATATCTATTTGTTTCTCTAACTATGCTGTTTAGAAGCAAAGTTGTGAAAAACAAATTGAAATATGAAACTGGGGGGGAATCTGGTGGTGGCATATGCTTTGGTCCTGGAAGTTCATGGTATGTTACTGGACGAAGTGGGAAATCAACATCAGGTCCAATTTCTTCCAAAATGTCTCCATCCGGTGCATTACCTGGAATTGGGTTTTCATACGCAATAGGGTCTAGCTGTATGGGCGGGTTCACTATTTGGTTAGGTTCATCTAGGCCTACCATGGCAATAGGGTCTGGCTGTATGGGCGGGTTCACAATTAGGTTAGGTTCATCTAGGCCTACCATGGCAATAGTGTCTGGATATGCGGTCGGGTTCAATATTTCGTCAGGTTCATCTACCATCTCCTCCTCAAAAGTGGTGGATTGAACATTCCTAATCGGACTTATAGGAGGAGAATGGTGAGGATTACGTCTACGCTTGGAAATAATTTTCTCTAACCTGGATGGTTTTCGCTTTTTGGGCGTTGACGACACAAATTCTTGTGTAGGCCCACTGTCGATGGATTCGTCTGCACTGTCGTCCTCAGAAGATGGTATATAATCCATGTCTTCGTCGGTATCGTCAGCTTCACTTGGCGAATCCGGTTCATCTTCATCTGTCGTAGGTACGTCGTCATCCTCCTCTTCAAAATCGGAAATATTCTGTGTCAATTGGTCACTAAAAGACTGGTCAATTGTTAGTGTCCCAGTGTCATTTGAAGAGATATCACTGATCAAGGCAAAGTCTCCGGCAAAGTTATCACGATCCATTGTTTTGAAAAAGTTCACCAATGATCCACATTACAACAACTCGTTTTATAAATAGGCCTAACTCGCAAAACTACACAATAAAATATACGAAACTAAAAAAAGAGCACAAACTAACTAGAAAACAAAACTTTATTCACAAATAAGTAAATAACTTTGTTTCAAAACAAACAGCGCAAAACGTAATGTTATCCGTCGTCAGTCAAAGCGTCACTGCGCACAAAGAAACAAAGAATTGAAATGTAAACAGCTGACTGCTAGCGACAGTAAAAGAGCGAAATGAACCGGCGATCGATAATTTGAAGCTTTTGGAACATACTGACGCATTAACCAGCCAATGCATCCATGGCAACAATGCGTACTATACGAAATACGAATAGTCGCTGTGAGCGACGCTCGCACTTTAGTGTAAAAATACATCGTCGCTGGCAGCGACGCTGTAGCACCAAAAGGGTTAATGTTTAAAAAAAATTGTAATATTCAACTGCTTTTTCACTTTTGATGTTTAAAATGCAAATTAATGGGATAGTTAAAGTATTGAGTTTTAGTGTGCATGAAAACAATAAGAAGGCTCTAGGTACTGACCTAATGAAATTAAATAAATCAATCTTTTAAATTTTCAGTTTTTCCTCAAAATTTAAAGTTTGCAGAAGTAAAACCTCTGTTTAAGAAAGGACAAAAAGAAAATCCTAATAATTATCGTCCTATTTCAGTTCTTCCTTCTTTTTCAAAAATCTTTGAAAAGATAGCACTAAATCAAATTTTTACATTTTTAGACGTACACTCAGTTTTGGTCGCTGAGCAATTTGGATTTCGAAAAGGTCACAGTACAGTAGGGGCTCTAAACGAACTTGTTAACGAAGTATCTTGGGCTCTGGATGGGTCACAGAGTACCATGGGGGTCTTCTGTGACCTTTCCAAGGCCTTTGATTGTGTTAACCATAGCATACTTTTAAAAAAGCTTGATGTGTACAAATTCTCAAAGCAATCAATTACATGGATTAAATCATACCTAGAAAACCGGTTCCAAAGAACTGTAATTTTGAAAAATTATTTAGTATCTAAGTCTCCTTACGAGAACATTAAAATGGGTGTCCCACAAGGGTCTATCTTAGGACCTTTGCTCTTTTTACTATATATAAATGATTTACCTAGGAATGTTTCAACAAAAATCATTCTATATGCAGATGACACAACAGCAATTATTAAAGCTAGGTCCCATTTTGAATTGGAGCATAAAATTAATCAAACTTTCTATGAATTGGCAAGCTGGTTTGAAGTTAATGGACTAAAACTTAATCAAGATAAAACCCAACTATTAAATTTTTGTTCCGCACAGTCAAAAGAAGGTTACAGTTCAGAAATTATCTTTCAGGACCAGTTGATACCACTCAGTGGCAGCGCAAATTTCCTTGGTTTGGAACTGGATATTAATTTTTCTTGGAGTAATTGTATTGATAATATTATTAGTAAATTAAATTCAGCCTGTTATCAAATGCTAGTACTACGTAATTATATTGACCTCAAAACTAGAATTGATATCTACTATGCTTTCTTTTTTTCAATTATTAACTATGGGATTGAGTTCTGGGGATTATCATGTGATTCAGTTAAAGTTTTTAAAGTACAGAAAAGGTTTTTAAGAATAATGACTTTCTCATATTTTAGGAAATCTTGTAAATCGCTGTTCAGGGAATTAAATATCTTAACTGTTCCAAATTTATACATATTCAAAACCTTAGTAATGGTACAATCAAACTATGAAAATTTATTAAATGATAATTTTGACCATAGATACAACACAAGGTTTAAAAATAATTTTCAATTACCGATCCATCGTCTGCGTCTCATTGAAAAGACACCAACATACATGGGGAAAAAACTGTACAATAAGTTACCACTAGGTTTAAAAAATATAGCCAATACAATGTCATTTAAAAAGAATCTATCGAAATTTTTAATAGAAAAAAACTACTACCATATTAGTGAGTATTTGTTGTAAACTATGTTTAAATCAAAGTCAGTATTTTTATTTTTATTGTATTTAATTTTTTAACTATAGAATGTAAGATGATCAACAATGTATTTATTATAATTTTGACAATGTCACCTGTTTTGTAGCTAAGCTATGTATAAACGTTTTGTGACAATAAAGTTTGATTTGATTTGATTTGATTTGACCTGGGTGAACCCGTCATTGGCCGTTGCCAACATGTTACATCATCACAGCATGTGTCGAACTATCCAGGTTCTTCTGTAGAATTAATAGTTGAATACCAAATGAAAATTGACATCAGGGTCCAGAATCAACCTCACATGGGGTCGAACCATCTACCGTCACTAAAAATAAGTTTTACTTTTCGTCTACAGCTGAATGAGCTGTAACCTGCTTTACAGCCGTTTCGGCATTAACATGACATCTTCAGCTTAAGCAGCGTCATCACAGTAGAAACACATAACAAGAACACATTTTACAAATTACAAAAATACGAAAATAAAATTTTTAAATCCTTCGTCAGGTTTCTGCTGTCTAGACAGATTGTTAATAAGAAGGGTTTCAAATGTCATTATTGACTCTGGAGTTATTAAGTAATGCTTTGGTGCTATTTGCCCTCTTTAGAAACATATAGGCCTACTGCGGGAACACTTGTCGTACTTCATCAGAACTAGACTGAGTTTGCCTATGCTCTTGTGCCTATGGCTCACTTAATTTCTGGGAATTTATATTACCCTACATTGAGGATGATTATTTTTTACTTTTATAGTAAAAGTTAATTTATTACAAATTAAAAAAAAAGAATTTTTGTGCAGGATCCAGACATGTTCTGGGATTTCATCACTCTGCGTCCTGAGACGACCCATCAGGTAATGTTCCTGTTCTCTGACCGAGGTATTCCCGATGGCTACCGACACATGAACGGTTATGGCTCTCACACGTTCAAACTTGTCAACGAAGCCGGTGAGCCTGTCTACTGCAAATTCCATTATAAGGTTAGTTTACAATTGTGTTCAGTATACGCTATGTTATGTATGCTATGTGTTTAAAGCATTGGCGGCAATTGACCACAAAAAGTAGGGGGGCACCTGGAAAGCATGGGGTTATATTTTTCATAAACTTTATATCTTTATATTCTCATAAAAGTGGGGGATTGAAGTAAGGGAAGTGATAGATTTACTGACACTTTATCAAAACTTGTTTATCCTCTTTCCAGAAATAAGCATTTTAAATTACAAAAATGTTGTTGCATGTATACAAAAGAGGGTTGCAAGATTTCTGTGTGATACTGCCTGAAAATTTACAAGTTGCCAAAGACCAAAAATACTGTGTAATGAAATATACTGATCATAAAATATTACTATTAAAGTATTAACTTGAAATTTCTGGATCGTTTGTAAATGAATCCTTGGGTGTACTTTTGCTGTATGGTAATTTCTATAGTACTGAACAAGCTATGGCGAACAAAGCTAAGCTGGGCATTTTCTACCGATGCGGCGGCCAGTCATTATTATTACTGCCACTCGACTGGATTCAAACTAAAGTGATCGGTTAAAACTCTATTACCACATTAATAAAGTTACATCAACCTGATTCATTTCTCCGAGAATCGTCTTAGGAAAGAGCTAACCATCTTCTACTCGTCAGAGGAGCATGTGCATGTTTGATTTTTTTTAAATTAGCTTTTCGTTAGGAGTGTGGCGATGACTTAGTGTTGGGGCCGTCGACTCCCCTCACTTCCGAGCCAGTGAGTGCATGTTTCTGTGTGTGGTTCAAGAGTGTGTGGTAGTGGTGGGGCCGTCGACTCCCCTCACTTCTGTGCATTACTTTTTAATATTTATTAATATTTATGGTCTATCTTGTTGTTACCTTTATTGTTAAGTTTTCTTTTATTTTCTTCAGAGTTTACCGTACCTTTTGTACATTGTTCTCTTCTGTAAATTTGCTGTTTTTGCCGCCACACTGTGTATTTATTTTGTAGTGTTTCATAATTTTGGGTTTGCTTATATTTAGTCTCTACTTCGTTAATATTTATTGTATTATTGTTCCTGCTTGTTAACTTGTCTTTATTGCCACTTGCTGTGATATTTATCATATATTTATTTTCTCAACTCTGTTTTGTTAATTGAGTGTAAGTATAGCAGATAGTTGTAATGGTCGCATCTATTATTACGTCATCTTTTTTTGGCCATCTGTACAGTATATAATTGCAATGTTAAATGTAAAATGGTGTTTGCCGTATACAAAATAAAATAAAATAAATAAATAAATAAACTGTGTCCCAATCGCTTTATTTGACTTGGAAATATATTTTCCGGCCAATAAAGAGGTCTAAGTTTTATGTTAAAATCTGATAAAAAATGCACTGATATTACAGACGGACCAAGGCATCAAGAACCTAGACGTAGACAAGGCGGGGCAGCTAGCTAGCAGTGACCCTGACTATTCTATCAGAGACTTGTACAATGCCATCGCTCGTGGAGACTTCCCTTCATGGACGTTCCACGTGCAGATCATGACGTTCCAACAGGCCGAGAAATACAAGTGGAATCCCTTCGACCTAACAAAGGTACAAAATCTACCAGACTCGATTTTAAATTAGAGTATTGGTACTGCAAAGTTTTATCATAGACTTTTGGATGTTAAAGCTAACACCCACCCATATAGACCAGCTGTAGCCTCAGGATCACTGAATACAAGCTAATGATTTAAGTTACCTTGCTCCAATGATATTTTGTTGTAGTAAACTGAAGGTGGCTCCACTGGCAACAGTCTGCAGCATCATTCATATTACTGGAGAACGAAGTGTCACAAAGAATTGGAACCTGTCATATTTTTGCACCACACTTAGCTGTCCTAAGGTGGCACTACTAGCTGTAGAAGGTAGCACCGCGTCAATCTCAGTCTCAACTGCCCAGCATCTTTTAATTGATTGTATCCATCATTTATCCTTACAAAATTATGTAATATGTAGCATATTACGCATGCACTGCAGATTAGGTTCGTCTTCTGTTGCTTGTGGAGCCATCCAAGTGTTGTGTGTACCGTCCAAAAATTACAGTGCTATACAGTTAGTACCGGTATACTACTGTCAGGGGAGCCGTAGCCTTAACCTCAAACAGGTAGAACATTGTAGTAACATTATGACTTAAGTGTGATATAATACTAATCTCTTGTAGACATCCTGTATTTAGGGAGACCTGAATTATTATGATACCTGTTGTAGGTGTGGCCCCACAGTGACTTCCCACTGATAGAGGTGGGTAAACTAGTGCTGGATCGCAACCCAGGGAACTACTTTGTAGACGTGGAGCAAGTTGCGTTCAGCCCTGCCCATCTCGTGCCTGGCATTGAACCCAGCCCTGACAAGATGTTACAGGTAAACAGTCGAGTTTGTTTGCTTAATGTACAATCGAGTACTTTTGTTTGTTGTGAAAATATTTAAAAAGTGTCTGGGAAGATGATAATACCAAGGTAAATTTTCTGATGAACAAATCCAGAAGGGGTAAAGTGCTGTTAAAAAAAACCTTTTGTGTTGAGCCTTTTGTCTGATGTCGTAGTATACATTCTGGCGATTAAATTAAGTTGGTGTAAATACTTCACTAAAGTCAATCCATTAAGTTGGGCGTCTGATTTTAGTCTTCTCCTGCTGTCAAATTAAGGACATAAAACAGTTTACAATCCTAAATTACAACTCTTCATTTACCATGCATTTTTAGGGTCGTCTGTTCTCCTACACCGACACCCACCGCCACCGCCTTGGCCCTAACTACCAGCAGCTACCTGTCAACTGTCCCTACAAGGTTAGCAAGGCCAACAACATGCGAGACGGACCAATGTGCTTCGGCGACAACCAGGCCGGCGCACCCAACTACTTCCCTAACAGCTTCAACGGACAATCTCCCGAACCTACCCGCGGAAACTACAGCAAATTCTCTGCCTCTGGCGATGTCGCTAGGTACGTTGTTGGTCAATTGATTTAGGCCTATTGAGTTTTGGTAGACAATGTCACTGGTTGAATTAGTCACCTGTGGACTTTTTAAAAATGCTTCTGAACCTGTTAAACGTCAGTTGCTTGACGAACATCAATCTTATCTATGAGCTCTTCTTGAGGCAGGTGTCTGTTACTTGCCTCAGTTTCAAGAGCGCGCCTCGTTTAGAGATGTGCAGCCATAAAGTAAATTACGTCAATTGATTCTCCAATGGTAAACAAAACAAACATTATATGGTAAACAACTACAAACAATATTTATTGTCGGGACCACGTAAGTTTGCAGTTGGTGGCAGCCAATCACAAGACAAGGCTAGTGCGACATTGCCACATCGCCCGTTGACAACACTAATTAAAATATACTAAGCAATATTTTCAAATCAGCTGGTATTATTAGATTTGGCAACACCGCACGGTTCTCATTGGTTCATTCAAAACCTAAAAATAATTAATTTCAAAACCTAAATATGGTAATTAGGCTCAGTAGGGGCTAGCCCATAAGGACTCTCGGACACCGCCCTCCCAACAATACAGAAATCTATATTTTTTTTATTTATGTAATAAAAAAATAATATGTCGTAATTAAAATAATTAAATTACAATTACTTACGACTACTTAATCAATATGATAATAATATGAAATGAAATAGTTTTAAATTTTGAATCCAGTAATGACTGTTTTTCGATATAGTCGCTTTCATAATGTGGATTGCGGACGGCGGCAACCTCCGTCCCAAACTCAATGCATGTAGTCTTATGGTAGAAACACCTAACAGCGCTGAGGGTGCCGTGACGTCATTCCAATGCTTTACAATAGGGACTCTGGGGCAGAGTCCAAAGCTGCGCGCGCATCCATAAATCAGGGCAGCCACCCTAAACTGGATAATTCTGCATCACACACGATTAGGATAGGAAGAACCATGTTGGCAGCGCTGGAGCCATCATCCACACTGTCACTACCATAAACATAAACTAACCTCACTTCTTTCCATGTCCATGACCACAGTTCAGTTATAGTTTAGTGCCAAACGACCTGTTGTTTTGTGATCAATAGTGTTTTGTGTTTTTTTACTTTTTCCAGTAGATTTTTAAGGTCTGAAATGCCGTCTACAGTCCATGCTCTATCTTGAACCCCCATGACCAAACAAGTGTAGCAGAAAAATGAATTTTTAATTGAACAACCACATAGCCAATCTGCATGATTGTACATATGTGGCAAACATTTTCGTGTGAAGCTATTCTTATTCTTTGAACTGTTTTGAATTTGGTTTATGTTCATGAAAGGTCTAGGAGGTCCTAATTTTTTCAAAGAAATTCTGTGGTCAATATTTTTGATCCCTTCATTGATAATCAGGCTAACTTCGTTAGTGACGTTAGCCGTCGACGACAACGAAATACCGCCGTCCATTATTATTTAGATTTAGGCCTTCAACCCACGGCAAATTTACCCGTAATAACTTATTAAGACTAATAATAAGTAACTATAACTAAAATTGTCCGAGTCACTTTACCTATGGTTAGTTTACTTAGTTTTCGGGTTGATTAGGTTAGCCTATACTAAAACTACAGACGTAACTTATTGACTCAAAAATACCAACTAACTAACTCATCAATTAAGTATAACTATTAATAATTTCTACTTAGCTCTTTCAATTTATTAAATATTTAAATAAAAAATTTAATTTAATTAATTTAATTTAATTTAATTTAGTTAAATATTTAATTAATTATTATCAATTTATTAAATATTTTATTAAATAAATTGGTAAAAACTATTTAAAAAATATACTTTACTTTACTCTACTTATGTCTATTTGCTCATGCATGACAAACAACAGGTGAAATGGGAGTTTTTGGACTATTATTG
Source organism: Macrosteles quadrilineatus (assembly GCF_028750875.1). NCBI lineage: Eukaryota > Metazoa > Arthropoda > Insecta > Hemiptera > Cicadellidae > Macrosteles > Macrosteles quadrilineatus. The sequence goes on along the minus strand of NW_026542598.1, from coordinate 56,829,210 downwards.
GACACAGTTTTAGTTTTAGGCGTTAAAATTGCTTTAGAAAGTCACCAAACGGCTTTAAAAATTTAAATTTTTTTCCGGTGGAGGACCCCCCTCTTCTGTAGGGGGGGTCCTCCACACCCCCCCAACCCCCCGGAGCCCCCCCCTAGACAAGGTCCTAGAGCCGCAACTGATTAGGCTCCTCCCTCAACCGCAAACTTTCGTCGTCCCGACAATAGTAATATATTGGTTACAATAGAATAGTTATGTTGATGGTTGTAGTGATTGTTAGTCCTTTAGTCGGTAGTATAAAATAAATAAGGACTTGTACAGATTTTTAAATTTTAAGTTAGCTTAAGAGTATGGTGTAAAATTTTGTATATCACTTGTCCAAAATATGTTTACCGGACTCGTATGGTAATCCCGCACTCGACTACGTCTCACAAAGGAATGACCATAGTCGTCCGGTAAACACCTATTTTTAGAACTAGTAATGTAACATACCATTATGGCTTGTTACTCATTTACTGTTATTTCCACAGGTATAACAGTGATGATGAAGACAACTTCAGTCAGGCTACGTTGTTCTGGCAGAAGACGCTGACTGCAGAACAACGCACAAGAATGGTCAACAACATTGTGGATAACTTGCAAGCGGCTTCAACATTCATTCAGGTACGTAATCACTCATCAGTAAGGTAAAGGAAACTGTCTATTGTCTATTGTCTTGTCTAAGCTGTCTCTGATATGATTTCAAAGAAAGTCAGTCATATTTTTCAGCTTGTTCTAGTCACAACTGGGTTTCTTCAAGGTTCAAGGCTTTTGTAAGTTGATCAATGAGGTGGAGCAGTGATGGAGATAAATGGACAGCCAGGAAAGCATCTCAAAATCATTGTTAAGGTTTGCTTCGTTTCTGGAGGTCGAGAAAAATCTCCTCAATTGCAGTTACACACCTCGTTCAGGTTGTAATGGAGTGACAAAGGTAGTGCCATTTGGAGCTTTTGGACAAATAAATGGAGGTTAGGCTGTAGTACAATCGTATTTTTGATGCTGAAATAGACAATCTGTCTATATGGACCAGCTGTTGTTAATGTTTCATTCAAACAGAACATTTTTGAATGGGGCGGCTCATGGTTTTCTTCGTGATGCACAGCTAAACCCTTTTCAGACTACATTTTTTAATTAAAAAAAACTTAAATTTAAAACAATTTTAGTGTGAAATTTTAATAACAGTAAGGCATGATAAAAAAACTATCTACGTAATTTTTTCTGCATATACTAAAGTTTTCATATAGGCTCATAACGTTTTTTCAGTTAAAGTAGGTGTTTAGAGTAGTTAAATTAATAAGACACTTCGCCATTATCAACAAATCCTCTTCCAAGAAAAGACTACTAACAGATCTGCAGGTTGGAAATTTTGTCTGCTCTTAATTTAAAATCATTTTACTTTTCAGGACCGAGCTATCAAGAACTTCAGCCAAGTTGATGCAGGGTTCGGGCAACGTTTGGCTGACGGACTGCGCAAAGGAAAAGTCAGCAAACTGTAAACATTACGAAATTTTACCATTTGACTGTTTGTATTTTGTTCATATCTCTGTTAGTATTTATATGTACTTTCACTTGATATATCTGTTATAAATATGTTTATAAAATCTTTGTCCATTGCTCTGGTAAAACAATTGTGGTGTTGGGATTTAGGTAAGATTATTTGAAATTCCATAATTTATTATTGCCTATTTAGAGTATATTCCATTTAACATGGTTGAATACTACTATACATTTTTAAGCTATTATATCTGAGAACCTGAATGCATTACTGTATTAATAGCTTATATTGGTTATGTTGTGAGCTCCAAGGATGTTTATTATATATAACTGTTTTTTTGTCAGTTAGGTAGGATAAACTATCTTGAAAAGTAATGTTACCAAGAAATGGCAGTTTTCATAGAAATTACCAGCTACAAGTTCTCAGTGTAGGTACTTTTCCCAAGAATTGGTGGTACCAAAAATTCCCTTCAGGTACTAATGCATCACTATTTTTTTTTAACCGTTTTAATGTAATTTTAACTCCGTTTGTTATTGCAACTTCCCATGATTGTTTAGCCAGCAAAACACAAAGTTCAAAACATTTCCATTTAATTTTGAAATTTATTTTTTTCTGTTAGTAAGTATATATACCGTGTGTATATTTTGTTGTGGTTTTAATTATGTTTTTGTTTTTGTTAAGGTTACCAAATCATTATCTATGTCCAATATTGTAGGTTGAGTATGGTGCCTTTTTCTGTAACTATTGAGTCTGTTTTGATGTATTAAATATATGTGTTGTATCTTTGACTAGGTTGTATTTAACTGAATAAATGTAATCTTAATCTATTCCAGTTGTGATTTTCTTTTATTTATTTACCTTGAATGCCAATGCTTGACAAACATTTACAATAAAGTTCCCTATCTGTGGTTGAGATTTTAATGTCAGGCAATAAGTTGTGTATGATTTAAGGCTGAATGAGGGAGAAGGTTTTTATTTCTGTGGTATTTAGGCTCACTGTAGCCGTTTTTTACCCTTATTTCACATTTTATTTTTAGAAGTAAAAAGTTCATAAATTCCTACTCATAAATATGCAGGGTGACCCCTTCGAAAAAAATTTGCTGGTGACCATATTGTCTAAATATCGACAATGTATGGGGGTTTTTCGATTGGATTGCCAGTGATTTTGATATCGCCCGCCGACTTCCTAATCACTCTATTTTCCCTGGCAATCCACCAAATTTTAGGCGATTTGTAGATTGCTGTACGACAAGATTGACATGTGTGTGGTACCGAGCAATCATCTACCGTGATATTCTCCCTGCACATGCCCACTGAAGTATGACTCGAGTCACCTGGTTTAGTATTATAATCTTGATCATTTCCTTTTGTTACTGTATATAATAGGCCTACAGCTGCTGTTAATTCATTCTCAATATTTAATGCTACTGTATATTGTTGTTATTGTTCTGTAAATCTATTCCTGGAAAAATAGTAAGTTCAATACTCACACTGATCAACAAACTCTGATTTGATCCTCACATGATATCGCCTGATTGATTGCTGGAGTAAAAAAATATGTTTCGACTGGTGATATGATTGCTGGTAAGGTAATCTAATCGCTCATCGACGGGTGACCAAATCGCCTAATGTTGTGAGGGCTTTAGGTGAAGATATTAAAAACTTATTTTATAAACAATGTCTGGTTATCTGTCTATTTTTATGTGTATTTTACACCCTTTAACTTGTGCCCTTGAACTTTTGAACCCCTTAAATGATTGACTTACAACTTGGTACAATAGGATCTGTCTGCAAACAAAGTAGAACAGATTTCTACTTTGTAACAATAAAAAATGGCAGCCACTTGAAAAATAATCCATCTTAAATGTTTTTAAAACGAGTGAGTTTTGAGTATGCAAAAAATATGAATAGAATTCTGGAAGAGCTAAATGTTCCCATGCTGGAACAAATGTATTTTTAAAAAGTCATAAAAATATGAACCTATCAAAATTCAAGAAAATTGAAAATTCTAAAAGAGTATATAATAAATCTAGCATTATATTCTTTTGATGAGTTTTCCACGTCGCAGAGATAGAAATAGTATTTTTATTTTATGTATTCACTGTACCACCAATGTACATGGTTTATGATGAATAAAGATGTTTGAATATGAATATATAAATATACTATTTTTTTTGTGACCATACATCACCAGATCTGCTACCTGACCAGCCTAACAACGGGAACAAATTAAAACATCATCAAAATCACATAAATTGTATGTACTATATTTGTGCGTGTGTGTTTAGTACTCTAATACTATAGGAATTTTTAGCACAAATAATTTAGTAAGATAACTTATTAATTGAGGAGTGGAAGTAAACATGATTAAGTTAAAAGCGATTTAATCTGACTTAGAACTTACTTATCCTAATCAATGTCTAATAAGGCCTCGTATGCTTGACACAGCTTCTTTACCCTTGTCTGCCACTCCAGATATGACATCCTTTCCTTTGTCAGCTGTTCCTGACACAAGGTCCTTGCCTTTGCCTGCTACTGTCTTAACTCCTTCTGCTACTCCTTCCACTACTCCATCAACAATGTCTGTCGCCCTGTAAACAGAAATGTTGAATAACAATCGTCAAAGAATTTTAATTGTTTATCTTTTATGAAAATTAATTGTTTCAACGGGTTGCATAAGCATTTTGAACTCTGAAGGGTGTAACTAAACACCATGTAGCCATGACTCGGTACTATACGATTGCAAAACATTAAATAAAGTTTAAATGAGGACAATTTTAAAGTCTTGTATTACTGAAGATATATCCTGTGTAGTATTTTTTTAAATACCAAAGTTGATGAGTGTTCCGTTACAGCTAATGCCGACTAGTAAACCTGCTTACACTAGGAAATTTTATTTTGAGTATTGGATTGGTCAAATAGAAGATTTATTGTTACAACTAGGATGTGTAGTGTATAAATAATTAAAGTAAATGAGCTTAAGTAATACTAACAACCCATTTTTATCAATTTTAAAACTTACGCGGTTGTCACCTCTCCTATAGTTTCACAAATCTCTCGTAACATTCGGCTGTTTACTTTTGGATCAGTTTCTAAAAAAGAAAACAACAGTGAAAAGAAAACATTTTTTCACAAATTTTACCTATGATTTAGTAGTAAAAATACATTTTTTGAAAAAAGTAAAGGTCAATATGGTATCAAATTAGTCCTAAAGGTTGTAAAACTAAAAGACAAGAGGATTCAAGAGCTATAATTACGTAGGAAGTGCCATTTGTTAATATAAAGGTGTGTTTTAGTCAGTTTTAGAATAAAAATATATGTTGTTGAATTGAGTCACTGACAGATTGTGTTGACAATAATTATTATTGATTTTGTTGAACACAAACTCTTGATAACTACCTTTAACAACAACTTAAATTTGAATTTACCATAAAATGTCATAGTATCAAAACCTGAAGGAGTAAACCCGATTTGACAGCAGCACACTCCCTGAGTGGCTCAATCAACTTGTTCTATTTGAATCAAAATTGGCTCAATTTGGTCAATTAATACATCTGGATGGAACGTCTATTTCAATTGTTAATATCTAAAGTCAATTTTTACTGACCACAGTAAGGGTAGTTGTTGCTGGTAGTTGCAGCAAACACCCCTCTAGCAGTGTAGTCCGGAGTGTCTAGTCCCAGGGGAATACAGACCTTGGCATCACATTTCTGGACCCGGGAGAACAACGGGTCAATATAACCCAGGGTCACTCCACTGAACAACAAACAGTTAACTATTATTGAATGGAAAACCAAGTTTTTTTGTAATAGTAGAATTCAGCAAAGCTTACCTGTGAAGTCACAAAACATAACAATAATATTTTGTCCCAATTTAGCAACTTCTTTGGAGTGTATATTGAAGGGAGAAGTATTTTTTTGATAATTCAAAATATTCCATCTGTAATAACAAGGCATGTTTGATGTTGCACATTAATGGTGTACCTGCCACAGTAATCCTTTTTTTGCAGCAGGAGCAACTAGTTTCGGTTCTCAGATGGACCCATCATATCAGGCTTCTGTTTTTCATGTGTTTGTGTTACCAAACTCTACTGACAACCTTCTAATGAAGCGATTGATTTGACTCATCGGCGGCCTCATGATTGTTCTTTATAAGAACCAAAACCAGTTGCCCCTATAGCAACAGAGGATTGATTACGTAATGCAGGACACAGTACGGTAATCAAGCTAAATTTTTTTTTAAATGCAAACAAAAACCGATCAATAAGTCATCTTAATATTTTGTAGGGTTGATGTGACAGGTTGTATAACTGGCATTAAAGGGTTGAACAATTAAAGATATCAAAATTATCCAATACAAATCATTACTGACTTGAGAAGATGCCTGGTAACGCCGGCCAATTTACACCAGATTGTGCAGTCGTCCTGCAGAACATTGGTGAAGTACTCGTACGATCGTCCATGAGAGCAAGCCACAAGCTTGCCGATAACTGTGGAAAGTTGATGAGTAAGAAAAAGAATTCTCAGGGTTGGGTCAGTATGTTTGCGAACTTATTCAAATTGATTTGGTTACTTTATTGTTGATTCAAATTTCATTGAAATAATAGAATTTTTTAAAGAGCCATCTTGTCTACAGACACATTCATAACATTTTTATGGGAAAACAGAACAGAAGTTTTATTTTGGAAGACCTGTATTGGCTTATAGAACTTAAATAAAACAAACAAGGAGTAAGGAGACAAACATCAAACAATATAAATTATTGTACCATTCCTGGACCTTGTCTCAGCAGGGCAACTTCAAAAAACGTTATTCTCTATTACTTTTAAACATTGTTTAATAATAGTGTTGTTTTCACTATTTACATGAGTTGTGAACACTACATTACCTAGGACAGTGTTTTAATTACTGAACATTACTACTCATAACTTCTAAGAGAGGTTATTATGTTTATACCTCTCATTGCCATTGACAGTGATGCAACAAACATTGTAACAAACACTAATTGTGCCACTCAACAATTAAATTGGCCTGAACAGCTGATTATTTGAAGTTCAAATCATTAAAATTTTACTTCTTCTTTCTGAATCCTTGAACCTTATTGGTCCGTTAACTTAAGTAAAACTATGCTGTTATGAAAGTAAACAATAATGCTGTTATGTGAAACTTTTCGATTCTAAGAACTGAACTGAAATGGCTACTTTAAAAACGGTTGTAGGTAAAAAATATAATTTTTTTGCTAACTTGTTATAATGGTTATATTATATTTCAATACAAAAGGAACAGCTGGCTACTTTCATTTGAAAGGGAGCTTAGCAAGATTGACAGGTCACTTACATTCAACAGGGAACTTTGCAAGGTCCTTGATGCTCTTGATCTCAGTGAAGTCTGGCAACTGACATCCAGGTTGTCGGAGACCTCCGTTCAAGTAAATGTCTACGTGACCTGGTTCAGATATTCATGTTGGTTATGAGAAATGTATTCTTTGATAATACAGTATATACAAATTAAATTCAGTGTAAAGTTATAAGAGTTCTTCATTTCATGTGCTCATAGAATTCTATAATATTCTTAGCTCTCATACACATCTAAGAAGATTAATTGACCCTGCTCATAGGTCAAGTCAAATATTGTGCTCTTAAAGTAAAATGTAAAAGCTATGTAATGTTAAATTTCTAAATTGAACGAAGTAGACTATTCCTATGTATCAGGATGTTGCAATTTGCAATCATAATTATTGATTTTAATTTCTTTTTACTCCATTTATTAAGCAATACTACCAGGAAAAAAATCCATAATGAAGCTAAAAATTATACAATATGGAGCTAAAAGAGAAAGAACTTTCAATCATCTGTATCTTTTTTGAAATGAATAATGCAGTGATGATGTTGCTAAAGATACTTACCAACAGGAAAAATTAGTCCGAACCCCAACAAGGGTATGAAGGGGGCTGCGTTGGTGTGCAGAACTTCCACATAGTTAGCGTCTTCTTTGTCTAGCCGAACCGTCTTGTCTGTTCCTTCAAAGCCTGGCTGTGCTGGGTCCATGGCTGTCAAATAGACAGCATTCATTTTCTGATGTTGAATACACTTTAATTTGATCTTTGAGGATATTGAACAAGATACGAAAATTCCTCTTAACGAATAAAAAACAGTGATGTCTCAATACTCTAAATAAATAGAAGGGAAGATCAATAACAATAGTGTAACATAATTCAAGTCACTATCTGTCATGATATAATCTTATGGGACAGCAAATCACCTAGAAGTGTATTTAAACTGAATATGAATGTGAGATGGGTGCAGAATGGAGTGAATAATCTGTGTAGTTTTGTTTTGTTACATGTATCAGCTGCTGATTTCTGTGTCAGGACTATTTACTAACAAGCCCAATGATCAAGGACACCCAGGTCCAGTTTCAAACCATCATAGTCCTACTGACTTTTCTCAGGATTGAACCGGTAACTTGCTTCGTATTGTTAGGCGAGCGATATGTCCACTCAACTACCAAGCCATTAAACCATCTACGGTATGGAAATGTGTATCGTTAAGTCTTAACAGTGTTACATTACCTGTAAGCCGCTCAATGCCGGGCACAGCTTTGGCTGCATAGGAACAGATGTGAGCTCCCAAACTGTGGCCCATGAGATGAACATCTCCAGAATCCAATCCCTTGTTTTTAATCAGCCACTTTAGGAATCTGGATTGAAAACATATGATTAAAAATTAGTTAAGTTTTGATAATGGACTAACTGACTGATAGGATTAATTTTGAGATTTCGAGTAAGGAATTCTAACAAGAATCAGGTATTTTTTTTAGAACAATGCTGCATCTAGTTGATTAGATTTTTATGACGTTGACACACCGGAGTAGGGTGTTTAAGGTGAAGATAACTGATGGAAAAGTGTTGAATGGATTAATACAGTAGCTGTCTTACTGACTAAGCAGATCATTTGGTTATTTAGCTGATAATTTTATTAAAAGCCTACTGGTCAAGAACAGCTCGGTCCAGTTTTGAACCACCAAAAAGATTGTAGCTTTTCCCAGGATCAAACTAGAACCTTTGAAAATGTCTTAGAATAAAAGAAATAAAAAAACACTAACCAACTATCATTTAATTTTATTTTTCTCAATTCAGTTTGTATTTCTTTTGGGATGAAATAAAAAATGGGGTACTGTAGGGTATTTAGGTATGAAATACTGTATAACCCACCTTGCTACTTCAGCACCCACTATTCTTGTGTTGGAGGCGACCTGCAGATAGTTCAGTAACTCTGCCCCTGAGCCCCAGTCAACGAGAAACACATTCACGTCTTTCTGAAAACATTAATTATGATAAAAGTATTTGTACTGAAAACAATACTATACAACTAAACAAAAATCAGACTTTATTCACAATCACATGTAATTACATTTTTTACTCACCATTTTCAAATAGTTATCCTTGAGATCTGCCAACCAAGAGTTGTTGCCGTTGCTGGCAAACCCGTGAACAACAAAGGCAGTTTTACGACAAGGGTTGAAGTTGCATCCCTCAAGATCTATCTCTGGCCATAGAGTAATGTTGTACCTCTCTGGAGACTCTCTGGAAATAATTCAAAGTTTTTAATTTGGTTACAATTTGTTTCTTTTAACACTAAATTTGTAAAAAAAGTACAATTCTTCATATTCCACAATTAAATCCAAACAAAACACACTAAACAGTTATATTTTTGACAGGTACGTATTTTAATAATTTAGTCCCGAATCTAAATCACGTGCCAATAACTTGACAATTAAAAAACGGCCACATCAGGTTTACCTTTTTGCAGTAAATATAAATACTTGGTAAGTAATATTTTATAGAGAAAGGTTTGGAAAATTTGTTGGAAATTAATTTATTTGATGACATTGTGGCAAATAGATTGAATTAGGATTAACTTTTATTATTTAGCTACAAACTCTAATTTTATTCGCCCCCTTTTACAAAACTAAAATATGCAGTCACCATATTATTTATACCATATTGAGGAAGATACCAAACTGTAGTTTAAAAATATATACAGGGTTATTACAAATGTTGTTCCTGATTTTAATTATAAATATTACTGGTTTAATTTGTTTCAAGACTATTTTAGTTGGTACCATTGGAAAGAAAAACTCATAAAGTTTCATTTACATTGGTTTGGGTGCATATCAGCTGTTTGTCAAGTCAATTGTTGTAAGTGTTGTGTAATGGCTGAATTTGAAGGCAGGAAAGCTTTTTGCCAGTTGGAATATTACATTAACCAATCTGTTATTAGTGTGAGACGACACTTAAGAACCAGGTTTAACGATTATCCTCCTAGTAACCACTATATTGTCAAGTGACACTTGAAATTTATGAGAAATGGCTGCATTTGAATGTTATTTGTAGTAGGGCTGAACTTAACAATGTGCTGCCTGAGATATGGAACGAGCTCGGTGGTCCGAATAATGACACACCCCTGAACTGGCCTACAAGATCTCCGGACATCACCCCCTGTATTTTTTTCTTGTGGGGATACATCAAAGATAAGGCGTACACACCACCATTATCAGATAGCATACTTGAGATCCAGCAACGGATTATCAATGCTATCGAAACAATAGACCTAGACACACTTTTCAAAGTCTAGCAAGAGCTTGACTACATTATTGACATCTGTCGTACCACAAGGGGTTCCCGTATCGAGCATTTGTAGTTCTGTGTATCTGTGTCGAAACTTTTTGAGTTTTTTAAAAGTTGTAACCATTTTAATTCTTTGTACAACAAATAAAACTATAGTTTATGTATGTATGAAATCATGAACATCATTTGTAATAACCCTGTATATAAAAAAAAACACATTAAATAATGCACCTCAGAGAAATCTCCTCGGTCTGTTGATTTGCTATAACCATAAAGAAGGTATTAATAGAAAATATTGATTATGAAAATTACTATAAAAGTTGTCTAATATTGACCTTGAAAGTTAATTAACATTAAGTTGGCTGTTTGGAATTCAGTCTGTTTAAGTTCCTAAGCTCCTATTATAGAAATGGTTCAGAAATATTTTCCACTAAGCCAAAGGTTTTTGCTTAAACATTAAATTGATAAATTAAAAAAAAAATAGTTCAAAGTAATATGTCATTTTTACGGTATAAAACAATTAAATATTTTTTTCAAAAATGTTTGGATATTTAATCATATCTAATGTAAGTATAATGTGTTGCATGACAGTAAATATTGGCAAAAACTACATCATGCACCCCTATTTACTATCATAAGACTGGCTTTGATAATGTATTAATGGCCAGGGCTAAAGAAAACAGCTGTTCTTAAACAGTAATAAATGGAATACAAGCTTTACACCATATTATCCTCCTCTAATACAAGAACTCGGAGGCCCAAAGACCACAGTCCTGGCCTCCGAAACTCATCTGGTTATTCAATGTTTATGTTTACATGTTTGTTATCACTATTATTACCATCACAATAGACTGCCAAATTGAATAATAATTCTTTAAGCAAATGAATGATAGACATATTATTCTTATTCTCACCTTGTGTAACAGTAGAGACGAACGTTTATCTCTGCTGGATGGAGGGGGGAGGGTAAAGGACGTAGCAAACTTGTCCATGGCTTGTCCATAGGAAAACATCCAAGCTCATCATAACATGATGTCTCGTTGCCCTGGCCTGATAAATAATGTTCTAATTATAATTTGCCTGACAAAAATCATGTTCAGTGTTATGTGAACAATTTAAATCGTTACTAAGTTTAGTAGACATAAACATGTATTAAAAAAATATTGTACCTAACAATAAAGATGGATCAAAATTCAAAATATTCTCATGTAAATTTGTTATCTTTATCTATATGTAACGGCTGAAGACATTTCCTTCCTGTAAGCAGGTGTGGCTTTAATAAATTGGCCCAGGGGGTTTAGGTTTTTTGGGGGCACAAGGAAGAGAAACCCCTCCCACAAGGAGAGGGGTTGAATTATCTCTCGAGTGTATGGCACACGCAAACCGCAAGCCTGCCTGAAAGTGTAGAACTTATTTTTATTTACTTTTTATTTTGTTTCTTGTTATTTATTACAACAAACTTTAAAACTACCTACGCTTTAAATAAAACACTACATTATAAAACCATTGTCCCGGTATTATAACAAAAAATAATAATGACTGTCACAAAATTTAAGAAAAAATGTCAACCAATTATTTTCTCTAACTTATTTTATTATTTCTATATCTCTAATACCATGCATCAGTGTTAAATATTTTATACACATATCTCAAACATAGTTAAAGATTCATCATTATTAAAGTCACTCTTTCGCATGGTTACGTATAACAATTCGCATATCCTCTTGGCAGTTGTTTTGCATGTCTAATTTGATTTCCCTGTGTGCAAGTTAAACAAAGTGTAGACAATCTAATTTAAATTCCAAGGATAAAGTGAATACGTATGTAATCAATAGTTGAGATTTTCTCTTTAATTCATATCAGGTTGGTTGTGTTTTAATGCTGATTTCATTTCAAATTCAAGGTTGATCTTGATAGTTCTTGGAATGTGCAGAGTTTATATGTCGAGATAGATAAATATTGTCTATCCGTACTTTAATTCAGTATTCTACTGCAATAAATCTTTACTTCTAGCAAGGAAGCTACAGGGTTTGAACTGTTCCTTTCTAATTATAAAATGTTTCCTTTCTAAGCAAAATAATTAACCGAGTGGTTATAGTACTTGTTTTTTAATCTAAAGGTCGCTGTTTCAATTCCAAGCAAGATTGTTACCGGATTGGCAAGAATTGTTGGAATGGCAGATGCCATTCGTCATTGGTCTATCAATTAATAATGTTTTCTAAAATCAGGTTGATGCTGAATACTAACAAGAACACTGTTTTGGACCATTCCCTAAGAAAAAACGTAAACGTGCCACTGGCATAAATAGGCACAAAAGGAAACACTGAGAATAAAGTGGGAGACGAAACGTTTTTAAAACATATTTTTAACAAACAATATGAAATATAACTGTAGTTATGTATTTTTACCCTTCTTGTTCCTCTCTAACAAAACTATTGTTTTCAATTACTATACAACAAAATATGGGTGTGTGCCTTTGAGTTGTATATTAATGTAAAGTGAGTGTAGAATGGAGTAGTTGTAACTCTAGTCTAGAGCTACTGACTATAATATCAGCTGTTTCTTTAGCCAAGTGATGAAGAAAAACTGGGAAACCGTCTATTGAGGTAACAAATTAGATGTGGAGGTGGATGAGTTAACCAATAATGAAAATAATCCAATCACCATAATTCTTGGAGAGACATTGCTGCAGTAGGACAGCTCTGGAGGAGTGTTCTAGTCCATTGGGTATCACACACTTGGCAGCTCTCATAACAGAGATACCTGAACAGACATAGAGTATAAACATGAGACCTTACGTAGAGTTTTATATCTCACAAATTTATTATTCCCTTATAAAACCCTTTTTATTTTTTTAAGTTAAACAATTATTTGGTTAGATAACTAAAAATCCGTTGACATTCATCCATTGTTGGATGGAATAATTTTTCACACTGGTAATCAGGTCTGAAAATAAAATTTGTATATTACCACTAGGCCAAAATAGATGCAGATTTCTCAATATGACTTTTTTTGCCCCACTTTCTCATCCTAAAACCAAAAGGTTTTACCCCAGAACTTCAGGCTAGTCCTAGAGTGTAGAGGGATTATCACACAGATCAAAAGCATCGGTGATTGGTGGGACCTCGGACTCCTAATCCTAAAGTGGTGAAACCCCGCTCTACCACTAGACCAGCTCAGGAGCTCGCTTCCCTGTCGACATTAGCTCTCAAATTAAAGATACAAAATTTACATTTTTATACAGATAAAAAGTTTTAAAATCATGGGAACTGGGGTGAATAATATTTTGCCTATTATTTTGTAGAGGTGCCTTTGTTCTTGATATGTTTTAAGTTTATATCACTAATGCGCATTGTGATATAAACATAGAACATCAAGAACAAAGGCTCATCTACAAAATAATAGGTAAATTACATTAAATGTTCTTGAAACTGGGTAGAATAACTAACTTTGAATAATATTGATTTGAGCCCCAGGGATCATCTGATATAACTATGCAGATTTCTATAATTTCTCTTATATTAGTATGAACACACAAAAATTCAAATTATTTTACAGAAAAAAAGTTAAAGCCTTGTCTTTTAGCAAAATGTCTTTTTTGACAAACAATTATTAATTCCTGTCTTCCAGCTGAGTTGTCCACCATTTATAGTTGGGCAACTCCCACCATATTCTGCCAAAGACAGCTGAGCTCCTCATGACACCATATTTTACTGAGATTCAGAGGTATAGTGGTGTAGTGGATTGGGAACGTGTAGGAGTGGCATTCCCTTTCGGCTGTTTCCAATAGTCCTATTTGTTAGTAAGTTTGTTAGACAAAATGACCGTTTTTTGTATAGTCGCCATTTCAATAAAAAGTATTTAAAGTAAGTTCCCACACTGGACATTTTACGACTACACCACTGTTGAGATTGGATTTGAACTCTCGATCCAGAGAGCTTCCTCTTGGCTAGTGAAGGAACAACTTTCACCACCTGGCCTCAGATACGACCTCACCGCACTGGAAATACGTAAACCAAACACCAAAGCAAATAATTGTTATAAGTTTGAACCTCAGATTGTACCACGCATTTCAATTACAGTTTTCAGCCGTTTTTGTTAAGTAATGGCATATAGTAGTTGTAGGTTTGCCATGTTTATATTATTATAGATGGCCGATAACTTGTATAAGACTGAAACACCTTTATTGTTTGAAAATTAATTTTCCGATGTTACTTTTTGATTTATTTCATAAACAAATTGAAGAATTAATTAATGAGAATTATTAATGAGATTTTTTATCTATGGAAGGATGATCAAATTTTCACTCACCGTTTGCCCAGTGCATTAGTAACAGCAGCACAATCAGCGGTGTGATGGTGGCAATATTATACCTACCCATAGCTCCTCCGTTGTCTATGGTGCTAGAATCATACAGACAGAAAATATCACATATTTGGCTTATAATCACACACACTTTTTTATCAGCACGATCAACCCATGGGAAAATACATATAACGTATTATTATCCACGCATGTGCGTATAGTTTTGTTTTGTTCAACCTTGATTTATTTGGCTGCTCTACTAGTAATTATGTTCGATGATAGATAGTTGCAGAAGGCTAAAACTAAAACCATGAGTACAGTAAATATTTCGGCTATTGTAAAAACTGAAATAGGCTAATCAGTAATTTGTGTTTGTCTCATGCATGACCAGAATCTAAATTTACCATGAAGTTGACATTTGACAAACTTTTGAATGTTGACTCCTCAATAGTTTCTTATTGTGCCATTGGTAAATGCATATTCTTATTTTATAAATCAAATACAGTTTAAAACAATAATAATAAAAATAATACATTTTTTATAAGATTTAAAAGTGTAATTTTTGTTCAACATGATTGCTCCCATTAAAAATACAATTTCATACAAAATATTCAATACCCCCACCGTGGCAAACCTGCAGACTAAGCAAATTTCCATTTGCCTGATCGGATTTACACTAAAATGTCTCTGTTCAACCTCTATGGTTATTTAACTATTATTTAACCATATGTTTTTTATTTTAACATTTTTGTCTAGAATGGGTCTCTATTACCTTAACATACATACCAGGTTTCATAATGATCGGTTGAAAAACTTTAAAGATAAAAATGTTAATGTGGAAAAAAAAATGGCAAATATCTGGTTAACGAAGCGATTTTGGAAAAATGATATTCTAGATTTTCTCTTTATTTTGACCCATAGAACCATTTCCCGGAGTTTGGCTGTTTACTTACGGGACACCCTGTATATATGAATCTGAACGGATGGTGTTTTTGGCCTCTAGGGACCTCAAAACGAAAAAGTAAATCGGTCCTGGGTCTTACCATGAGTATTACCATAAGTAATAGCTTTTCCCTATATGGGAAGTTCCCTAAAAGGAACTTACAGTAGGCCTACAAAAAACATATGTTTGATATTTAACACACAATACATTTTGCATCATGAAAGTAATGACGTTTAAATTTTCCAAAAATATTCATGCAAATTAAAATGAAAGTCCTAATGTTGTAGTACATAATTTTTTTAGCCTATTAGAATTGCTCCAAGAAGGTTTTACAAACACAGAAATCAAGTTATTGGTAGAAAAATCGTAATTTGGGAAACTTATAACATTTTTTAACCTTGAGCAAAGAGTTCATCAGTAATTATTGTGTCAGTGATAGAACTGGTTTAGATTGTTATCCAATAATGATTATCACTCCAAACTTTCAAATAATTTATCTTTCATTTTTTAAGTTTTTTTTTTATTTCCTTATAGTTTCTTAAAAAACACTTAAACTTAGAATCTTTAAATTTGGTAAGGTACAGTGTTTAAAAACACATAAGAACAGATAGGCGGATAAACTAGGCATGGGAGACTCATGGTTACTGTATATTGCAAAATATGTTTGTCTCTACGCAAGGAACAATCCCACAAAAGCGGTACAGGTAGTTTAGGGCACCCTGTATACCTAAAAAGTTACTGATGAATATTACACCAAGGAAATAAGCAAAATTATTGGTAATTTATTGTCAGTTTATAGCTGTCCATAACTTTTTCAACCAGATCTTACCAAAATTTTGATGAATCTCACAGAGTAATTTATAACGACAGTTTATAGTAAAACTTAAGAACAGTATTAATTTATGATAAGATAAAGGTTTGTTACAAAATCAAACTTAAGCGGATTATAAAAAAAAAATTATGTAAATATAACAAACGTAATAAATCTAAAATAGTTTTAAAATATTTATAATTTTAAATTAATATTTAAAACTAACATAATTAAATACAACTTAAATAAATGAAAAATATTACTGCCAATAATGCATCAAGGTTCACCATTTGCAAGACAATAGTTATAATATGAGTCTCATTAACTGTATAATAATCTCGCTTTTAATGCTACCGATCAACCGTTTATTTGATAAAATTTAATGGAAGTAATATTAATTAAATATGTGATGGAAGTAGACAAACCTTGCCAGTTTAACCTTGTAGACAGAAAGACGGCCAGACTCAGACTGAACCTAGACTCTAAGCTCAAGGCATTCAAGGTGGTTTTAGCAAACAAAGCATTAACTACTGTTAGGTCGTGGGAATACCCCTATTTGTGTTTACAATGAAAAAATCACAATTTTTCAACCATCCAGAAATAAGCTAATTTTGGAGCATTCTTTTTTTATCTAGCAGGAAATGACAGTTAACCACTGAGCAGTTTTGGATTTTTAACACTGACATCTACATAGTGAAAGAGAAAAAAATACTAATAAAATGCTGGAAGCTGGAGTTTTAGACTTAGGATCTGGTCAATCCATACCAACTTAACCTGCAACCAACAAAAATATTATCTAACAGAACAGCAGAATTGGAGGTGCAGTGTATCAGCTGATCTGCTTATCAGCTGACCTCTGTACAGTACTATCTATGCTGCTGAACTTGAATATACCTTCTCTGTTCTTTTGCTTAGCTTCTCTAACATAATTTTTATACTACTAACAGTGGAATTAATATGTTTTAGCGAGATGAAATTATGGTTTAAACTACAAGACATTTTGATTTATAATGGCCTTCCCATAATATATGTCATCGGTTTTCAATAAAACCATGATCATAAACATAAACACATAACGTAACTAGCCCGAATCATATATTAATTGCATTAACATATTAATGATTTGGATAGTTCTATCATGGTTCTATTCAAGTATTGTTAAAATCATGTTTACTTTCAGATGATCCATACAGTTTTCTGTTCAAATATTTGTGAATAAAACTAATGATGAAAAATGTACAATGATCTGAAACATAATGATACAAAACGGTTAATATTAATAAAAAAAAATTAATAAAATACAAAATACTTAGAACAAAATTAATTTTTTAATGCTTTGGTCTTATTTTGGTTAAGATTTTAAAAGAATGCATATCTTGTAGTCTACCATATACGTTAGCACAATTTAAAAAATGTATAGTAATACCTAATACCTTATGACGATGCACTATATTCAACGAATATGTTAATAAAGAATACCTATTGTCTATTACCGAAACTATAATTTTCAAACCATTTTTCATTATTAAAAATTAGAGTTCTACATCTTATTTTCTTTTTAAAGAAGCTCTTTATTCTTAATTCCCCTCCATGGTTTGTCTTAAGTTCTACTGCTTAGTAAAGTGTATGCCAGGAAACAGAACAACAAAGGCAGGAAAACAAGAATCACAGATCTAAACTTGTTGATCTTGACATACAGCAGGAACTTGTCAACTCATCAGATGATCTTCCAACAGGGAACTTGTAGATAGCATTGTGGTTATTCATGTTAATATACGACAGCAGACCAGTTTGTTTACCATTCTGGTAATGGAAATAACATTTAAGACTTTATTATTGTATGGATTTTTTGTCTCACCTTAACATCCTAGGACGCTAAGTTCAAGCCTGGAACTGTTTTACACATTACTTCAGGCTAGTCCTAGAGGGTCACGGCATTATCACATAGATAAAATCCATTGGTTATTGGCGTACTTGGAACTCGCTAGCTTTGAACCTCGGGTACTAAAAGCTCCGCTCTCTACTACTAGACCAGCTCGCTCCCTATTGTATGGCCTATTGTGGAGAGAGATCTGTAATAATGATAAAGATCTCTTTGCCTGAGTCCTATACCATATTTTACTGTACCATAGTACAGCTCACAATGGGTTCTGAACTACTGGGTTGCTAAAAACTATTGATGATTGGAGGATTAGATCACATACCTGTAAGGATAGAAGTCTAGTGTTCTAATTCTCGTACAATGTTTTAGATACCGATACTAAAAGAAATGGTAGAACTTTTGCAAAACATACAAAATAAATTTCCAACATTTGGAGAAATTTTAAAGCAGAGTTGGATAAAGATGTTTTTTTGTTTTTACTTTCTCCCCCTATACCATAGTATATGGAGAAAGTATTGTTTTCGTCAAAATTTTCGAGTTTGAGTTTTGAGTGGATATATTCGTTTTGGGTCCCCCTGGACCCAAAAAAGTGGTTTTTGAAGTGATGTCTGTGTGTGTGTGTGTGTGTGTGTGTGTGTGTCTGTGTGTCTAGATGTGTACAGAGCTAGGGACTACACCTGTGGTCCGATTTCGATGAAATTTGGTATGTAGGTTCTAATCCGTAGTATCTCCAGGCGTTTTTTTCATTTTTTTGAAATTTTGACTATTTATGGGGATTTTCCCATAAAAACCCATAAAAAACTGGAAAAATCGGATTTTCTCAAAAATGGCCCGAACGATTTTGATAAAAATTTAGTATGTTGTAGCCCTTTAAATTCTGAACAAAATGGTACAAATCCCATTTCTGTAAAAATTACGGTTCAAAAGTTATTGTAAATTATGTTATTTTCCCATAAAACCCCCATAAAATAACAAAAAATAGGATTTTAGACAAAAATCCGGTTTTGATTTAACAGATTATGTTATGATCCTTACAATTTTGATAGTTTTTGTCATTTTTTAGAAAATTTTATTTTTAATGGGGGTTTTCCCATAAAACCCTATAAAAAAACTGGAAAAATAGGATTTTCTCAAAAATGGCATGAACGATTTTGATAAAAATTTAGTATGTTATAGTCCTTTATAGTCTAAACAAAATGATACATATCCCATTTCTGTAAAAATTACAGTTCAAAAGTTATGGTAAATTATGTTATTTTCCCATAAAAATCCCCATAAAATAACGGAAAATCGGATTTTCCAAAAATTGGCTAGAACGATTTTGATAAAAATTTAGTATGTTATAGTCCTTTAAATTCTGATGAAAATTGTACAAATCCCTTTTCCGTATATTTACTCTCACCGCTTACTCATGAGAAAGGTTGTTGACAATCTTATGGGAGAAAGTATGTGTCAGAATGCTGATACCATTTATTTTTTTTATAAAACAATGTATGAAATTTATTCTATGATTTAAGTTTTCTGTTTGAATAAGTAAGACCTGTGTTTTAAATGATGAGTTTTAATGACTAGGAAATAATTTTAACAAGTTCAATGTGTTGTTGTTGTTGATTTAATTAACAAAATTAAATTTAAAAAAAATTAAAAATTAATTAATTAAAATTTTTTAATTAATTAATTAATTCAAAATTAAAAAAATAAATTAAATTGTTGGTTCATGACTGATTTTAACTGTGTACGTTTTAATTTTTCCAATTATTCAGCTATTAAAATAATTAGGATTGATTATTGTGTACATTTTTGTTTGTTCGACAACAAAAACCGTTTGGATTTGTCTTTATTTTAATTTTACAAAACAATTTTCAAACGGTTTTGGTTTTTTTATGTTTAAAACAACTATGCCTGCTTAAAAGACCTCAATCAATTTCAAGTTGGAAAATTAACTATGTATAGTTATTTTATTTTTTTATCAACCAAACCAAAATTTTTTATTGATAATTCCCTAATACAAATCAATTAATGGTTGGACAAATTGTATAAAATAATAAAATGAAGGCTCAATAGCGCAATGGGGGAATTGCGGCACCATCTTCATGTATACATAATATGAACATACATGTTTACATTATAACACAATAATCTAAGAGGATTATAGTAATATACACTTACCTTATGATCATCCAAGGTAATTTCAAGTTGCAGAACAGAGACCGAAATGAGTCAAATCCATCGAGTTTAACAGTTCTTGATTGCAATCAAACAATCTGCAGTAGGTTGCGCTAAACAATGACAAATGGTCTAACAATTAAACGTCAAGAACATCAAATAAACAATACCTGTGAGTCTACATTGATTACAGCAAACTATACTCTTGCATCCGTTTGAGAGTCAAAAGTGTTAACGTATGTCCATAAATAAAGATATACATTATTTTATAGTTTAATACATATGTATTTCCTTTAACAATTTATTGCCACCCTAGCTTCTGAGAATAATGTTGTTTAGAATAAAAATATAGCCTGATTCCATTTTAGATGACCCAAAGATTCTGCCAACAATTCCTGTTTTTCTTGCAAAAATTTAATCAGTTGTGTAAAATAAAATAAACTTACCCAACCTGCCATGTTAAACTTCCTATCCCAAGCGTAATGTAAACAACTTCTTTACTTCACTCGGTGGAGTAATGAAACCCATTAATAGCTATTTACCTTACAAGTGTAGTAAGAGCGTTTTTGATGTAAACACGCTCTTGCGTAACGTGTAACGTACAAGATTTTACCTGACCCGACAATATACAGGAGGTTACGAACAAAATTTTTCATCATCCATTTCACTCATCTTCTATCAGTAACGTTCATTTACAAACAAAAGCTAGGTTAGGAAAATTCTTCAAAACATAACAATAAAATTCAAGCGCACAGCTGATTTCTAGCGTTGAACGTCGTTGGCTCCATAGAGGTATATTTTTTAAGTTAAGCACTCAATGTTATTTAAATGGGTTTCATTACATCACCGAGTGAGTTTTTTTCAACTTTACATCACTCGAGATGGCTCCATAGAGGTATATTTTTTAAGTTAAGCACTCAATGTTATTTAAATGGGTTTCATTACATCACCGAGTGAGTTTTTTTCAACTTTACATCACTCGAGAAGTAACGAAGTTATATACATCACGCTTGGGATACGGAAGTTTAACATGGCGGGTTAGGTAAAATAACATTGAGTGCTCAACTTAATAAAATATTCCTCTTTGGAGCCAACAGAAATCAGCTGTGCACTTGAATGTTATTGTTATACTTCAAATATTTTCCTAACCTAGCTTTTGTTTGTAAAGGAACGTTATTGTTAGAAGATTAGTCAAATGGATTAATGGATGGTTTGCCTTAAAATATTGTACGTAACCCAATGTATATTGTCGGGTCAGGTAAAATCTTTTAAGTTACACGTTACGCAAGAGCGTGTTTACATCACTTAGGTGATGTAAAAACGCTCTTACTACACTTTGTAACGTAAATAGCTATTGTTTATTTTAAATAAATTCTTGGATCAAGCAATGTGATTGCAGATGTCTGCACAGTTTGTGCGATCAAAAATTCACAATTTCACTGAGATTGCAGAGGATGATCATGATGTCACCACAAAATATCAATAATATTCAACTAATTCCTCTATGGCACCGGTATCAGAGTGATTGGCCTATCACTAATTGGAAACTACATCTGCAAACTTAACCCTCCAGTACACGCGTGGGTAATAGTAACACCATTATACGCGCGCAGACTGGCATTCCGCGTCTTACTTCCTGGAAACGCTCTTTTATATACCTAATAAAGTTCATATAGAATAAAAATTTTAAAAATCCAAATATAGGAAAATAAATATAGATAAATTTCAAAATAATTACAAACATTTCAAATTGAAAATGTCCTGTTGAAAACCAATCAGTCAATCGCTGGCCTGTTCTTTATCCTGTTGAAACATGAAGTGCCTAACTTTCCACCCTCGTAGCTCAGGGCCAACTGACGCTAAAAACACTGCCATTGTCCTTGGAAAATTTCTTTCGCTCGTGGATTCACTTATTTCGGCGCGCTTTTTCAAATCTACGGTCTCTGAGTCGGCGGCGCGTGTACTGGAGGGTTAACAACTCCATCTAGGTTTTTTCATGGTTGGCTAAATTGAAGATTTTCTTGGCTCATTCACATTTTCCACAGTTGTGAGTGTAAATTATTATACGAGTGCTTATAACAAACTGACATAATGACACCACAGACTAGCCAACACAAGTATACTTCTCATCCCATTACAAAATTTGAATCCCTTTCATCATTTCCAGTTCATGTTGGTGACACTGGGGACTAGTGTCGAAAAAATCTTGTTTCTATTATTTTAAAGTTAATTTCATGGCTAGTTCCTTACTGTTTGGTTATATAACTAGGGGACGAGTTATTGCTTATGAATAAATAGTTTTATTTGGTTAAAAAGTTTTAAACAACTGAAATAACAAGAAACAAATTGCAAACAAAAAACTATCCTAGCACCGGAGGGAACCAATAGAAAAATTGTCTTTTAGGTCTGTATTTAAAAACCTAATTATTAATAAGAAAGAATGTTCTGAAATAAAATCACCTTTTATAGTTCTATTTTAATTTATTTTATCAACAATTACATACATGATAAAAAATTAAAAGTTGTAGCATGTACATTTAAAAGCATTTTTTTCAAATTTATACAAATTTACAAATAAAAAACAAATTAAATATTATTTCAAATAATATTTGTTTGGATCTTAATGATTAATTTTTGTACCACAAATTCAAAATAATACATTTATAGTTTGTTAAAATTTGAATAATGATTAAATCAATGGTCATACAAATTAAAATATAAACATTAGTGATAAAATATGTTTTACCACAATTTAAATTAAATGTTCAAAACCAATTTAAATTACAAATGTTCTTATGTTACAATAATTTACATAATATTACTGATCAACATCAGATATTTGTTTTTAGGTGGAACAGGCTAAATCTTAAAAATAAACACTTAATTACATACAATAGTTCATTAATATAAAGCAAAACTGTAAACAAATTCTGGTTAAATGTATCATTTGACAAACCAACAAAAAGCCTATTTACTGACAAAACATTTGAAGAGCAGACAAAAAAGCAACGGCAAAAACTTAGTGTAGCTTGGCATATATTTACCACTTAAAACTGTACATGTAGCCATAGGTTCCTGTGAGCGCAGAAAAAACTACCCCGACCCAAGAAAAACAAATGTGTCTTGCAACCAAACATTGAACTAAAAACTCTAAATAACATTATTATTATAAAGATGCTTCAGAAACATTGAGTATTTTTCATTTAATGACTACGTCATATGGACAATGATTTTTCTATAGAAATATGTAGAAGTTAAACTTCAACAGATAGGTAATGTTGAAATATTAATTTCAACAGACAGAAATGCAAGAGGATTTAACAGTTCAACTGTAAATGCATAAGATATAACAATTAAGAACTAATGTTCAGCGGGTTTATCAATAAATAATAGTTATTTGTGTAACTAGTGGTGAAAGTGGCACTTTGCTGCACACGAGAGCGGCTCGTGCGGAATGATCTCGAGTGCAGCAAAGGCCTTTTTCACTCGTGTTACACATTATATTTTTCCTACAGTCACTTTAAAGCATCTATCTATATATTAATAGTCTATATATTAATAGGCAAGCATGTTTCTTTAAAACCTTTTTTCTCAGCTCGTGTGTATCGTACAGAAAATCTACGCATACCGTTAGAAAGCTATTTTCCTGTAGGTGTGCAGAATCCCTTTATAAACTAAATAGGCACAAAAATAAGCACAAAAAATGAATTTGAAATTTTAAAAAATTAACATGGGTTTTATGGGTTGCTATGGTGATGACGAAATAACAACAAAATATAAACAGAAAATCAAAACAAATGGAAGACATTCCAATCACATGTTTTATTTAGCAGTGTGGGGTGAAAATAGAGAAGTTTGCACAAAACATACTTTTGGTCGATTTTTCGACCACGGGGCGTGCTCTCGTATAAATAATTAGTCTTTCAAACACTATACAACACGTTTTAGGTTCAGCTGGCAACACAAATGGTGCCCTATAGAAAGTAGTACCCGCGGTCCGTATCACTCCGCTATTTTTCCTCGGCAAGAAATGTGCTCTGCGTTTTGAGAATATAGTTCCGTATGTTTTTGTAATTTGACGCGGTTTCCGCGCCTAAAAAAAATGCTTTAAAGGTATTTTATTGTTTATTAAGATCGTAGGAATGTAAAAACGTTTAAAAGAAAAGTCCAGAAAGTTCAGAAATACCGAAACTATAAACACGAAATGACAGGTTAAATTGTAGTTATAATAGTCAATCAGCTGCTCATAGTATTATTATCTTTAAGTGTTGCCAACTTATTTCCAAGCGTACACGGATTACGTGCATAATAGAACCACGCTGTTTTGTGTTGTTTCGTTGGAATCCTGATGTGCGGCAAAGTATAAACCGTACGACAAAGTATAAACCGTACGGCAAAGTATAAATATGCAGCAATTTATAAACAGTACAAGGAAGCCAACTTTGTCGGGTGACTGTAGGAAAAATATATTTTATCCACAGAATAGTTTTTGTTAATAATTGTTGTAATTTAAATTGAATGACTCCTGAGAAAACACATAGAATAACAGTATTCTATATAATTGATCATTAAAGAAAAAACTTCTGAACACGAGGTGATTTTTTTCTATTTTAAATTACCTTTGTTTATTAAGAATTTGTACGTCAATAATTATTTGCATATTTATAAAATGAAAAGTGGTGTTCAATTTCATAGAACAAGTTATAAGTAATTAATTGAGGTAATAAAAAATTCAAGCTCAAAATGAAATAATGTAACAAATTTACCTATGCTGTTTTAAAACTGATAAAGACTATAGATCAAAACTTAATTTTCAAACCTACAATCAATTTAAAAATATTAAATTTAGAATGAAATAAGTCCTTTAAGGAAACCATCAAATTAATGCAGGACAAATAATGCTATTTTAAAATATTTACAAAACCTTGATTCCTTGAACTTGAAATGATCGCTTTAGGAAACAAATTCATGAGATCAAATAAGCTTTTAACCTAAAAGGTGACAATTTTTTAGTGCTTTTCTACTTCCTATACTTGATGTATCTACAACTTATACATTCAAAATTTGAAATTCAGGCTCTATTACATTATTATTTTTTTACAATTACTATTCACAGTGAATAAATTTATAGTATAAGCTATTACAAAGATAAAATGTTTTAAAATTTATTATGTACAACCTGAAGCATGTCAGACACTTTTATTTACAAAATTATATACAATTTAAAATATCGGAGGATAAGAAGCGTTAGCTGCACCGAAATCTTGGACTAGATTGCATAACTTCACACAATTGTAGCACAGCAACCACCATCTTGCTGCCAGCATTTAAACACTCAATGTATTTTATATCCTTAGCCAATAAGTTTACAATACTTGAAACTAAAGTTCCTTTAGTTTTAATAAAGTAAAGTAAATTCTTCATAATAAAATCAAGACTCGTAAAAACAAGACAATATTCAAAGTAATACCGTAATTGAGAAATTTAGTGGCAATAATTTAAATGTATTATAAAAACTGGTGGGCGGATTAAAAACATTATGTTTTATATCAATCAACTGATCAAGAAACAATTGTGATTATCTTTTTACATATTATACAATTAAAGTCATAAAAATATGTACACAGTGTAAAAATATGTACAGTATAAGAATCAGGTTATGGCGAAGATGATATTTGAGCAGACATGAAATATAATATTATGTTAACCCGTTTACATACCAACCATTCTACGCTATTGACTTCAATTGTCATAGTCTGATAAAATAAAAATGAATAATCCTTGTGATTGAGACTAAATAAAATTTAAGGGCTCAACAAAGATAAACAAATATTAAAAATTAACATTTTTTGTTAAAAATTTAAAATACTAAAAATATTATATACAATACTTTCTGTACATTTTATGTACATTTTAAGTCTCAAAGACAGACTTCCTTATAAATAACATAGATTTTAAAATATAAATAAACCCCTCTTAAAACTATTTACAAAGTGCTTGACTGGCAGTCTTAAGTTGCTGGTCCTGAAACAAAATAGTTCAAAGGGGTTATTATAATACAATATGAAACACTAAAATAAAACTGTTCAGGGTAGTTTTATTGTTTATACTAAAAACATGAACTAAAGGACATTGTGTTTTTCTCCACAATCTGGATGGTACAGGACAGAGCTAGATTATAGAGCTGAACAGGGTTCGTGTTCCTTTAAATCGTCTTATTTTCTTATTTGTACAGTTTAAAAGGTATCATTTTCAACACAGATGCCAAAATTGTGACAATTAGGCAGGCTGTTGTCATCACCATATAAATTGTCTGATAAGTTAGTTCACTCTTCATAATGTTGCTGCCGTTGTGGGAGACTATGAACACATCTATGCCATCGTGGAAGACAATCACAATGCCTGCACATTTGTTCTTGATTTTGACAGGATCTTGCATGGGAGTTGACAACTTATTGTAATAAAACCGCTCCTCAAACTTATTTTAAACCACTTTAATGCTAATGCAAACTTATTCAGTTTATTTTAATTTATACATTAAGTTTGAACATTTTTTTTAGTTTTTACTGATAGTAACATGGTATTGTGCAATTTTTCACCTTTTATATACAACATACTTAATGGCAATCAACCAATTGAATTTGAATTTAATAAGTTGGTTTATTTATTATCGGTATATTCATTAATTTGTATTCTTAGTTGACTGTAAAAATCTCACAAAATGTTACGTTTTGAAGAAAATAAAAATGATTACTCAACTCACAACTCAGTATTGAGTGCTTTGATCATCGTCCTCATTAGTACTTCAAAATAATATTCAACTCAAGTAAAACTTGTGTTATTTTAAATCAAAAATATTTGGTTACTGCTACAATGCCCTGAATAATAATAAATCTATGTCAATACTGATGTCCAACAGTAGATCTTATCACTCACCTAATTATCTCTTCCGTCCTTTTGCCTTTTTGTTTGTGACAGCAGAAGATGAGGGCTGTGGACCTCTTTTGCGTCCTAGAAAACACAAAAAATACAGATGCTCGGTAAGAGGCAAAAAAAAAAAAAAAAATGTTTTGTAGTTGGCCGGCAGTTTCAAGCGTAACCAACTGTTACTTACATGCCTTTCTCTAAAAACCCTTTAAACATCATTTCACCATCATTCTCTCCTCCGTACTACCCCTAAGAGTTGAAGCCTTAAGAGTCGCATAGCCCGATTCCGTTTGTCACCGCTCGCACTACATGCTCGCTACTAGATTCCCGGAGTATAGTTTTGTGTGTCTCCTATGGCGTTGTTCTTTTTGTTTGCAATATATTTTTTTATAAATACAGTATATCAAGTAAGATTTGTTATTGGTTAATTGTGCACTCTAATTAATATATATGGTTTTCATAACTTTTTTTGTATTATATATGGATAAAATTACATCGTTTGTCTAATGTTTCAATACCCAGAAAAAAACTCCTTTTGTCACCAATCATATTTTAAATCAAAGACACTCATGAAGTAGTGTTAATAGAATAGAAAGCACACAATATCCAACAGCATTGACTACTATGTACAATATCTGACATTCCATTCCTATGTTAAAGTTGAAGCGAGTTTTGAATAAAAAAGAGAGTAATTGAATTGGGCTGCCGACAGATTACAGCTGATGTAAATTTCTGATTTCTATTAAATACGGCAACTTTTTAACATAGCCATACTAAAGGACAATTTGTTAAAGCCAAAGTACAACTTACTGCGAATAATAGCATTTTTTATGTCATATTATTTATCACAGTAAAAAAACTAAGGGTGGACATATCGTTTTAGACCATAGCACAATCTGTGAGTGGCTTATTAAACTAAGTTCTATTTCAATCAACAATTGGCTACAGATGGTCCTTACAGATGGGATGTTTAGTTTATCCAAAAGTCAGTGCTATTTAAAAGACATCAAAGATTCTCACCACTAGTTTGGGGTGGAGGGGAGGCTGGTTGGACGGGTGGAGGTTCCACGCTTTTCTTTTGCCGACCTTTCCGTTTCTTTGGTTGCGGTTGCGGTTCTGGCTCAGGTTCTTCTTCCTCTTCCTCCTCCTCATCATCCTCTTCTTCAAAGTGAACCCTTTTCCGTCTTTGCCCTTTCTTTGACTTTTTACTCACATCTTTTCAGACAGAACAAGGAAACAGTTACAGAATTGAGAAGACAAATAGACAGTTGAAGGAAAGGTTTATAATAGGAAAAGGAATCAAGACATGGATGGATAAGGAGCTGAGGGAAGGCAATTTATGTGGTTTGAAGAGATAGTTAATTGTGGTTGGTTGAAGATTGGATAAAGAAGTAGAAGTCAGCAGTGAAAAAAGAAGGTAAATAAAAATTGAAAATATAAAGTCAATGAAAGTAAAGAAAACAAACAGAAACTATAAAGTAAATCAGTGAGAAGAAAGACAAACAGCAACAAAAGTAGAAAATCAATGAGAAGAAAGAATAAAACAGTGATTGTAAGAGGCAAATCAAGAAGAAGGAAG
The DNA here is from genome assembly GCF_028750875.1 of Macrosteles quadrilineatus. Lineage (NCBI taxonomy): Eukaryota > Metazoa > Arthropoda > Insecta > Hemiptera > Cicadellidae > Macrosteles > Macrosteles quadrilineatus. The sequence continues at coordinate 56,800,447 of NW_026542598.1, read as the reverse complement.
AATAAAACAGCACTAGATTGTAAAGTACATGAATTAGGAGAAAGAAGACAGATAATTATAAATAATAAATCAACAAGAAGGAAGACAAAACAGTACATTAATTGAGATAAATGAGCAATAATCATCCTGAGGAAATAGTCAAAGATTAAGCATAGGATCATAAAGTAAAATAAAGTTGAGATAAAGCAACAAAGCAATTGAGTTGGACAGGTTTCAAAAGTTGAAAATAGAAAGGTAAGACATAGATAAAAGAAAAGACAACATTAAAAAAAAAATCTTTTTAAAATTTAGAAACGTTTAAAAACTAATAGTCCTGTACATAGAATGCCTCACTGATTGATGTTCACTGAATGGTCAGTATTTATTTTTATTATTATTCTATAGAATTAAATTAGGATTGGTAAATATAAAAACATGATTAGTGTAAAACTACCATAATATAACATTTAAAATTAAACAAAACCCAATTAAAAAAACAAATTGTTTTGTTTATTAGAGTATATTTTTTAAACTGTAGCAAGATGTTTTGCAATAAAAGTTATTATCCTCATTTTTTTTTAACTTTTAACTGGTGCACACAGTCAACTATTGGCCGAAAGAAATTTTATGTTTAAAGTAATTACATGAAGTAGAGAAAACCGACAGATAAGCAGGAGGAGTTAGGTAATCAGGAAAAACAGGGGCATGAAAAGGGAACAATGTATTATGTTTGGGGAGGGAACAGAAACACAAGAAATCAATCTTACACTAACAATAACAACCAAATATTTTTTTGGTAAGAAAGATATTTACCAAACATTTGAGATTCAAAACTGAATACAAGCTTACATTTTAAAAACAATTTATATGTTCAAGAAATTATTAAAGCATCATAGTGCTTGGTAAAATATTTCTTGCCATTATCAATAATTTCAGTACGAAATAGGACCCAAATAATGTAATCGATGCTGAATGTAAGTCACATGATGATATTATTATAGTGTTAATTAAAACTGGAAAATAAACAAATCTTCCAATTATAACTAACTCTTAAGAGATAAGGATGCAACAGGAAAAGAAGACGAGTATAATCCTTTCAATGCTAAAGGCTGAAATTATCAAAATCAATAATAGTACCATTAAATTTTTCAAAAAGATAAAAATAATTGTTAACTAAGTCCAATGGTATATAGAATCAACTAACAAATGTCTGAAATAGCATTTCACTATATATGCAACTTGCAAAGAATCTGTTCTTTGATTGGGTGTTAATCAATTCTTTTTTTTTTAAGTTTGGCTCTCTCTCACTAGCAATTTCTGCCACAGACAGTGAATTTATTATCGTGTGTTGCACATCAAAGCTACAAACCATGACAGGATAGAATCTATCTAATCGCTGACTCATGATGTCAGCATGTAAGAACACTTTGCCACTAACCTCATAAAAAGTGTATTGACAGCAATTTGCAATGTTTAAAGAATGCTTTGATTGTGGGTGACTTAAAAGTTAGTAAGTTTGATATGTACATCTGTCCATATCGAAAGTTTGAATTTTATTTGGTTATTTTTGTTTTGACGATCTATCAGCCCCAGCAGTGAATGGATTGGACATAAGGAAATGGTGAAAAGGAGTGAATAAGGAAGGTTATATAATTATTTTATAAAGAATAAATAGAAGGATCCACTTTAGACTCGTAACATTGTTCCTTCACAATAAAGAAGGAACTTCCAAAAGAACAATAAGAAATACTTCTCTAATGATGCACAATTGAGACAATCCCAAGAAAACAGGATTTACAGGCAAGTTCAAGTGAACCTGTGAAATGGTCGAAAGAGACTTCTTTCTCACCAAGACACAGAATAATCATTTTGAAGTATCACAAGACACTGGAATGTAAGGTATGTGAAGAACCGAGTTACAAGAACATTTTGACTTGAAGACACTGGAAAAAGGAACACATCAAAATATTTTCAAAGGCACATAAGATTGTTAAATTAATTTGCTGGTGAATTTTCATCCACATAACACCCAGAGCGATAGGTACTCAACTGGACATGAAGTGACAAAATGTAAAAATTCAATAATATTGGGAAAGAAAAATGTCACTCTACAATCATTTGACAAAGAAGTAAAAAGTTTCTCTTGCCACAACACAAGGAATGTTTGAGAATCATTAACCAAAACAGAACATGATGTCATTCTTCTTATTTCAGTGTAAAACAGATGTAGAAGAGAAAGAGTAAGACAGTAAAATAATCTTTAACCATCTTTAAACAGTGAGAAAGAAACATCTTATCCATACTTGCTTGATAATCGTCATGCATAGTAGGAAAACAGCCTGTAGAAGATTTGCATAAAACATACAAGTAGAAATATAATGTATCGATAGTAAACGGGTACAAACAAATTTAGTTTGGTTGCCAACATCATTACTATAACTGATTTTTTTTTGGGGGGGGGGGAGTAAAAATGTTAAGAAGCTTAATGGTCCAACCATAACAATTTTAACTTTTAGTGTAGGTGTTTTCACAATTCTTGGCAAATATTAATATACAATTTAGAAGTTATTATAACTTCAATAAAAAAAATGATCACAACAAAAATAGAAGTGGATTATATGAAACTCAATTATGTTCTTCGTTGTAAAATTACATATAACATTCACACCTGGTTATTTTTTTTGAATACGTATAGACACAAAATATTCAGAACTAGAAAATAGATTTTAACGATCAATAAAAAATTTAGAGAGAGGGATAAGAATAAGTATAGAACTCTTATAAAACTATAAATTAATTAATTGTAAACCACTGTATAAATAATACACTTCCAATATAGAACAAAAAAATAATAATATTAGGAAATGTTTAAAGTTTCAGAAACTCAAGACAAGCTGAAGAATTTTGTCACAACCAAGGAAATGTCGCTGACAAAAATTTGAGCCAGAATATACTGGTATCACCTGATGACGATTGCTTGATGGTCCTAGTAGTTTCTGAAGATGATGTGAAAATAGGTGGTAGAACACCTTAACAACTCACCAATAATCTTTTGAGTGAGGCTTCAAAAGGAATAGGCAAAAGGACTTCGGGAAAGGCGAGGAACTTTTTTTGTACCATATCAATTGTCAACCAATATGCTGCGTTCTACCTACAGCATAAGTCCAAATCAATATGGTACAATGTAATTGTGTGTACCTGAAACAGATCTAAGGTTAATATATCTTGAACTTTCACATAATTTGTTATCAAATTTATGTGCGCAAATCTTATTACAATATATATGTATAGTAACATCCTAGTATTAATTCTTAAATGGAAATAATCTTACCTTTGTTTCAAATTCTTCTTAGGTTTTGGAAAATAAAGATAGATTGAGTATTTTAATAATTTACATGTAGCCTACTTTAGCTAATAAAATTTTTTTTTTATTGAAAAAATATTAAAATTGGGAAAAAGTTACTCAAAAAGTAATTATTTCAATAAAAGGTAATGCAGACGTTATTGAATTCAGATTGAAAAGAGAAACAAATTTTAATTTATTAATTTTCTTTGGGAAAAAATATTATTCAAACCTGTTGTTGAACTATAAAATATAAACTTGTATTGGCAGAATTTTATTTAACTAAAATTCTTTCGATCAAGGCTACAATATGTTTTGATATTTCATATATATATTTATATTCATTTAAGGTTATTCCCCTTTTGCCATCTCATTGATCTTCCTTGGATCTTTTGGTATATTCGTATTTGAGCTATGATAGCTTATTGTTAAAATTCATTAATTCTTCAATTTAATGATGAAACTTGTAGACTTGTTGTTTTGTGAAACTTGTTGTCTCTGGGTGATCTTCAAACGTTGGCGAGGTTGATTCTTCACAACATATGGAATTCTTAACAGTTTCTCTCCAATCTTCCAAATAAAGAGCATAATCCATTACTTTATTCAGCTATATAGAGGATATCCACAATTAAAACTGTTGTAAAGTTAAGAATTAAATGATTTGAAAAAATGCAAATAAAATGTTAGGACGTAACTAATTTTAATGGTTCTCCATAAAATAAAAAATCTCAAATTGGTAAGTTTAGTAAAAATAAAGATCTGAAACATTTAAAGTTGATCTTCAAGGGGAACAATCTTGAATATCCTCAGCAGATGTAACAAACATAGTATCTAATCTTGGATATCTTCAGTATATCTTCAAAATAAATATAGAATATAATCTTGAATATCTTCAGTCTTTAATACATTTTATAGTACATCTTCCAAACATGCAACATAATCTTGAATATCTCTGGATATTTGTTTTTCAAATAACATTTTGAGCATCTTCAGTGTATATTCCATATAAAGAGTACAATCTTGCGAATCTCCTGCGAAGACTGAGACTGTATGTAGGCCTACTGAGGATTTATTTTCCATGTAAATCATTGAAATTTATTAATGTTTAATATTTCAAAACAGTAAAACTGGAAATTTAAAACCTATTCGGGATGTTCCAAAATAAGTCATTTTGACAACAAAATAATTACAGTAATAAAATATTTGATAAATAAAAATGGAAATTGCAGAGATCTATTTTTATTACTGGTCTATTTTTATTGCTATTCAGGATGTTTACTCAGTTAAATATGTGAATTGTCAATTTTAAAAATACTCTTAACTCATAAATTTTTCAGATAATATTTTTACATTGGACAATTGTTTTATGCACTTGTCTCATCTTTCTTTGACAGACATTAAAAACCTACTAGTTTAAAAAACAAATCCAAGTTTTTGTAAACATTTTAATTTATTACAGCTCATCTCATGTGTTGAGTGACTCATTCTTTGAGGAATGAAGAATTAGTTTCATCTTCAAATCAGATTTTATCCTTAGAACTGAAGGTGTGTAGATGTCCACAAGATATCCTTTTCTACATCAACGTTTGTCCCTTCTTCTCTTACTTTGTTTGATCCTTTTTGTCTTTGTTATAAAAATTATTGTGTTCAAGTCATTCTCTTCTTTTGTTCGATCCTTTTTGTCTTTGTTATAAAAATTATTGTGTTAAAGTCATATCATAATCAGTGAAATTGATCATCAAGGTTAATTTAATAGAAAATGCAAAGTACTCATAATTGAAGTTTAAATGCCAATTATAATTTTGCATAGCTTGAAATTTGTACAAAACCAAATTAACTACAGTCAAAAATGTATACAAATGATTACTTTTTAATTTCTGCTGATGAACAATTTTAAAATTGAAAGTAAAAATACAATTAAATACTAGTGTGATTGCCACCACACCAATTAACTGTTTCAATAGGCATGTTTAATTTCAATAATGGTTTCTCGTGAGTTAATAATTTTTGGTAAACATTATTTCCACAAACATTTATCTCATGAAATGAGTAAATAATTTATCATACATACTTCATATATAATTTTTGTAATTCTTAATGTGTGATCTTCACATCACAGCTGTCGTACTTGGGTTTCTTCCTCTTCCAGTATTTTCATTAGGTTAAGACGGATATCCAGATTTAAAAAAATAAGTTTTTTTATTGATATTGATTTCATCATATCTTCTGTGCAAATAAAGTAATTGATCATTCATTTCCAAATACAACTACTTCAGGAAATAGTGAAAATTGACTATTACAATTAAATTTAAAGGCTGGTTAAAAAACAGATATTTGTATGTTTATGTCTCATTCAAATGTTATATTTTTCTTTAGGGAGTTCTTGTGAGGAGTCCTGAAGCCATTAAGCCGTCCAGATATCTTCATGTCTTCCAAAGATTCTTCAAGTTTTCTTATTGTATGATTTCCAATAATTTACTTTACTTAATAATTTATCCATTATTGATATTGATTTCATCATATCTTCTGTGCAAATAAAGTAATGATCATTCATTTCCAAATACAACAACTTCAGGAAATAGTGAAAATTGACTATTACAAATAAATTTAAAGGCTGGTTAAAAACAGCTATTTGTATGTTTATGTCTCATTCAAATGTTATATTTTACTTTAGAGTTCTTGTGAGGAGTCCTGAAGCCATTAAGCCGTCCAGATATCTTCATGTCTTCCAAAGATTCTTCAAGTTTTCTTATTGTATGATTTCCAATAATTTACTTTACTTTTGGTTTTCCTTT